>NW_026585742.1:7244858-7338807 GCF_907164565.1 Psammomys obesus
AAAGAAAGAAAGAAAGAAAGAAAGAAAGAAAGAAAGAAAGAAAGAAAGAACAATAAAACCAAAACTGAGTCAGTATGAGAAAACATTCTGCACCACCACCACCACAACCCAAAACATCTACGCAAACAATTCCATGGCTTCCAAAGCCTCTTTGACAAGTAGTAAAAGTTGTGGACCTGTGATCTAAAAGTTCTGGTAGACTGTCTTCCTCATACTGCAGCAGAAGCCATGAGAAGGCTCATTAAGCACTCACACCACACACACAGACACACAAGCACACACACACACACACACACACACACAAACACACTTCTTTGTTGTCTTAAAATACCCCTCAGACTACTCTGTAGCTCTTTCCTTTTTAATCACAAAATGGTATTAGCATTTACTCACCTTCAAGGACTATTTATAATGCACAGTGAATCAAAAGAGCTGAAAAATAGTATGCACACGTTATAATGGAGATGTCTAAAATGATTAAGAAGGAATTCATCCCAGCTTCACAAACCTTTACAGCTGTCCAACATCATAGAAAAGCTTACAAAAATACAATACTTCATGACATTTCTCAGAAACAGAGAGGATGTAAATTTCAAAGAAATAAGTGTCACCAAGAGAAACAGAGTGCAAAAAACTTAAAATAGGACTCCTTAAACCCTCCCAAGCTGTGATGAGCACATCCAGAAAGATGAGTAACAGAGCCACTCACTTATACAATGCACCAAGCGGGCTGGTGGGAGTGCTTCGTGGATAAAGGCGCTGGCTTCTGAGCCTGACAGCCTGAGTTCCATTCTTGAGAAATACATGGTAGAAATAAAGAATCAGCTCCCACATAATGCCTTCTGAACATCACCTGCAGGATCAGGCCAACACCTCCAGAAAATGCCTGCCTGCATGCATGAATGCGTGAATGCATGAAGGAACAAATACTAAAAACATGTTTTTAAAAGAATGCACCAAGCAAGACATTCATGGGTAGTGAATAGTGACACAGATAACTCTGGTAAGAAATATTTCTATTATAGTTGTAATTATTATGAATTATTACTGTTATTATTGTGTTATTAAACAGGAGTTTTAATTAATATTTTATTTTATGTCTGTGCTTTTTCACGTAAGGGTATGTATATGTACCCTGTGTTTACCTGGTAACCCTGGAGGACAGAAGAAGACATTAGCTCTTCTGGAACTAGAGTTAGAGACATCTGTGAGCTGGCATTTGGGTGCTGAGAACAGAACATGAATCCTCTGGAAGAGCAGCAAGTGTTTCTAACTCCCAAACCATCTCTTGAGCCCTCTATTTGTATGTTCATTTTGTTTGTTTATCTGTTTTTTGTTTTGCTTTTGTGAGAAAATACCTTATATAGACAGCTAGGATCAAACCCACCATCTACCTTCTTCTCCTTCCTTGATTCTTCTTAAAGGAAAGTGTTACAAGGCAAACAATCTCACATGAGCTTAGTGAGCTAAGACCACTGTCTTCTCTTAATTGTATTTATTATGAATATTGTGAAAGATGAAATATCACACTATTAAACCTTCTTCCATCTACTCATAATCAAACTTACTCTAAACATAGAGGGAGAATTTGCTTTCTATAGTGTGAACTGGCCTATTATTTTTGTGAAGCCTTCTATTCTTGGCTTTGGGCTTTTTGTGGACTTGCCATTGTTGGGCAATAGGCCTTACAAGAAGACCTTCTGCCTCTGCTTTGTGAAATAGACACATTGTCAGATTGCCCCAAGGTACATATGTTTCTACTTGTGAATAAGCACCTCCCTAGGCTTTATTCAGAGAAGCCTCACCTTATTAGAAAGTGGTTTATACAGAGATTCATCAAAGTGTTGAGAATAAGTGACCATTGAGTGCTCACCCCTCAACAGTACATACCACTCCTTCAAGGATCAGGAAACACTGCAGAAGAGGGCTCAGCAAGAATGTATCAATCAGGTGACAGGGAGGAAGGCCCTGATGTGCTGTCACCTGGACATAACACCGCACTCTGAATGCCCACGCTGTGGCTGTCTACATGAAGCTTGGACAAGAGTGGGCCAGTCACCCTGCAGGCTAGGAATAGGGTTCATGGGTCAATCTCACTCCCTTGGGAGGTTCTGAAATTTGACAGTTGCTTGGGGAAAAGGGGATCATTGTCCCCAGTAAAATGGCCACTAGTGTGTCCATTCTCCAATAGACAGCTCCATTCCCCACTCCCATGTGGGTGGCCCTGTTCAAACTCAGTAACTCACAAGACAAAAACAAAAACAAAAAGAAATGATAGTGAGGAGGCATTTGTTAGGTGTAGAGGTGGTTGGTAGAAGGTGGGAGGGAGATGAGAAGTGAGAGTGGGGATAATCAGATGGCATTACATAAATGTATGAAATTGTCAGAGAGTAAGGTAACTTTTAAAAGAATTTGAAAAATAGAAATGAACTTCACATCATTAAAAGAAAGGCTTCTACTGAAAGGTAATGGCATCACACACACAAAAGAACATTGGGAATGTATCTTGTAGGTTAGTATATAAAATATGAAAGAATATATTTTCAAATTTCATTCCTTAGCACTCTGAAAGGTAATAATTTTAGAGCTTGACACATGCATATACATTGATACACGCCTATGTTGAATTAAAGCACAGAAGAATGTATATATATTAAAGGTTCTGTACTCTGCCCAAATTAAATCAGTATTATTTTAGAGGTAATAATGGTAAATTGAAATATATTTTATTTGAAATTCCAGAGCCATCGGTGAGTGCCTAGATAAACAATACTCTGAAAAATCTATAGGACTAGATTTGTGAACTAAAATTACTTTCTCAACAAAACGGAAATGTAGGGGGAAAAGATAGAAGAACCCACACATAAAGAGCTAAAGTCAGAGGAGACCTTATTCCCAAGACGCAGCCATTGGAAAAACCTTTGTAAATATAGTAGATCCAAGTACGACAGCGATCCAGCCCAAATGACTCCTGAGAGAATTTCACACAGAGACTCAAAGTTCATGACCTTTTCCAGTGAGCTTGGAACATTTCCCTGTAGCCAGAAACCAGATCTTAGAACTTTGGAAAGACTGAAGTTACCCCATGTGTTTCCAGCCATGATGAAACTGATTTAGAAATAGAGAACTATCTAGACACTCTGCAGACACTTAGAGGGTAAACAAAACACTCATGAAACTTTAAAAAAAAAAAGTCAAGCAACCAAACTCAGTTTTTTGAAAAAATTAACAACTTTGCAAATTGTTATATGTTTACTTATACTAACCAATGAGAAATAGAGAAGCCAAATTTTAGTCATGGAAGAAATGAGGTAAAATGGGAAATATTTTGCACTGAATGGAAAGAAACAAAGAACTCCACAATATATCAAAGTCATGGGGTTACATAGCTGCTTGTAGCAGAATAAACACTTACTACTAAGGCTCCTTCTAGCAAGACTGCACCCACTTTGGCAAAGAGACCCAGATCTCCCCACAGACAAGGTACTAAATGTGAGCTAACTGAAACGGACTAAACTACATGTTGGTAGATGTGGGTGTTGACATATGCTGTGGTAAAACTATAAGCAAGGCATGCAAATTTGAGAACAAGGGCAGCTTAATAAGGCTGACAGCACTTAGGATATTTGTGAGTTTGAAGATAGTATCACGGCACAAGTGGCTGACAACTAGCAGGCCTTCAAGGTTAAGATTAACAAAGCCAGAGTGTGAGATGAGCAAAAGGAGCATCAGCTAACTGGATGGATCCTACGTGAGCAAGTGAATGATTACCGCCTGGTTGGGCCAGGAGGACAGACATGGAGTATGCGGGCCCCATTGGCTCAGTTCATCATTACCTGGACTGTTAACCAACCAAGAGAGACTACTTCAGCCCTTGCCCTCGAAGACCCTGGACAAAGGAAATTCAACAGCTTGAATTGAATTTGAATTTGAATTTGAATTTGAATTTGAATTTGAATTTGAATTTGAATTTGAATTTGAATTTCTCAAACTCAAATTTGAGTTTGAGACTAGCTTGGTCTACAAAGTGACTCCAGAACATCCAAGGCTACATAGAGAGAAACCCTGTTTGAGAGAGAGAAAAGAAGAAAGAAAGAAAGGAAGAAAGAAAGGAAGGAAGGAAGAAAGAGAGACAGAGACAGACACACACACACACAGAGACGCAGACACATCATTAATTTTCTTTAGCAGATGACAGCAAACTCAAAACCTGTCCTAGTCTTATCTTTGGTGACAGTTAGTATATGCTATTTTCTGCCCTAGGGTCAGGCAAAACTGGTTTAAGTGGTCATACTCAAAATCCCTGAATCATAACCAATGCTTTGAGAAGTACTTAGAACTTTATACATAAAGAAAAAAAAAAAAAGACAGCTCCAAAATCAAAGATTTGTTCTTCGGCCTTATAGCATCAGTTAAAGAAGAGTAAACTAATCTCAGAGTAAACAGAAGAATGGAACTAAGAAAGATCAGAGGAGTCTGTGAAGTCCTACACAAAAACAACAGGGAAAAAAATTCTATAAATTTAAGAGTGTGGCTGTGACAAGATCCACAAAACTGAAGATCTTTACCTGGACTCACCAAGCAGGAAGAATGTGAAAACACAAGTAAACAAGTCCAGCAATGAAAGAAAGTATTACTACATGCAACAGAAATTGACTTCTAATTGGTGTGCGTTGTTGTGTTCTAATTGGTGTGTATTGACTTCTAATTGGTAGTGTGAGGCATTCAATGCAACTATACAGTTATTTTCTCATTAAAACAACGTGTGTGGTGTTTTTCTTTTTTTCTTTTTCAAGGGTCGCTATTTGTTTGGCTGTGGAAGGAGGTTGGAAGGTTGGTTGGCCAGTGACGGGCATGCCAGTGCCTTTGGTCTCTGCCTCTGCTTCTGCATGTACTGAACCAAACAAGCAATGGTAATGTGTGCACCTGAGTACACATAGTTGCAGAATGTGCTTGCAGGAGCTCATGATGAGTAGAAGAGGACACAAGACTCCCTGGAACTAGAGTTGCATGTAGTTAGGAGCCACGATGATGGAGCTGGGAAGCAAATATGGGTCCTCTGCAAGAACAGTTTTCTAAGACTTCATGGAGCATATTTTCTAAATACCAAGTTGAACCCTAGTGCACCACAATCCCATGGGCAGTGAATCTGCGTGATCGTTTGGGTGGTTGCTCACTGTAGACTAAGTTCACACTGGAGCAGAGTCTGCTCAGCACCTTGGCATGAAGCACTGTCTAACCTGCATGAACTCCAGATGTTATCCCTTGTGAAGCTAGGTCTGACCTAATCTTAGGATGCTTCACGGATCATTAGGACCACCCACACTCAAGGTCACCTGTATAGACACTCCTTTTGTCTGTGTTGAGCCTTATAAAGGCTGAACGTGAGGAAAGAGTGGTGCTTCACATTTACCAGAACTCTCTGGTAAAGAACTGCCCTGATCCATCCTCACAGGCCACTCCAGGCTGCTCACTAAGGGAAGCTGCGAACACGAATCCAGCTTTGTGGCAGCCCACATGAAGAGCTTGGATGGCCCCCTGAAGAATCCGGGAGCTGTAAATGTGGTTTAAAATTGTTCTACCCATGGAAAATCCTATGTTAAATCTACCAGTCAGGGCTGAATGAATGATGCCTCCCACCAAACAAGAGTCATGCAGCTAGGGAACACTGAATATCAAATATCCAAAAAGTGAAACAAAAGTTAGGGTTAAATTGACAGATAAAAATTTGAAGGAGATGAATCACTAAAACTCTAGTCAATGTATGCCTTGAGAAATGCATTCTTCACCAGCAACAAGAACTTCCAAGGAAATACTGGAGATCCTGACCATAATTCTACAGCATCCAAACATATTCTGTAAGTCCTACTAGCAGGTTTTAATAAGAAAAAGAAGTAGAAAACTTTAAATATCTTTATTTAAAGGGAATAAAAAAACAGAATTTAAAACATAATAGGACTCTGAAAGAACAAATGCAGGGATTCCGTATGTGAGGAACTCTGTGTTAGTTACTGTGCAGATGATCTAGCCTGGATCTTCCACATCCTGGTCTTATTGAGATACTGGCTTTGATTGACACATGAGGAAGGACACTTACAAGACTCAGAGAGAACCACAGAAGGACCTCGTAGCTAAGTGCATCTTGTGCAAGCCTGACGACCAGAGTTCCATATCCAGAACCCGGGGTGGAAGGAGAGAAGCAAGTCCCAGAAGCTGTCCTCTCACCCAATATGCATACTATGATGTGTGTGTGTGTGTGTGTGTGTGTGTGTGTGTGTGTGTGTGTAAGGCTCAGTAAGACTCAGGAAACTAAGGACATTTTACCAAAGTCTCAGGAAGCTCAGAACGTTACATTACTCACTAGTCCCTAAAATTACAAGAGCAGTAAGCAGATCCTGGGATACAAGAGAATCTTCAGTGGAGCTGCCTACAGGTTGTTCAGGGAACTCCAAGGTTGTAGTTTCCATGAGTTGTCACTGTGTGGGAGGGCTTTTTGGAGACACAACTGTTTTTTGAGACAACTCTGCTCCTGGAGAGTTTCTTTACTATGCTGTTCAAGCCCTATCTGGGTTGAAAGGATGTTTGTTCATTCTTTCCAAAAAAGTCATACATGTTAAAACTCATGTAATCCATGCCTTAGTCCCAGGGTGCCATTATTGCCAAGTGACGAACATTGAAATGGTGGGTCCAGTGAGAATATCTTTAAGTGATTGGAGAAATGCTTTGAAAGGCATACTGTGGCCCCACCTCTTCCTCTCCCTACCTTGTGGCTCCAGGTCTTGGGTGAATGATTTGAAACCGGCATGAATTCAGTAAACAGCATGACCAACAAACAGACTTGACTCTCCAAAATCAACCTTTTATTATCAGGTAAAATGAGAGAAAGCTTACCCACTGTGACTCCCCAGCCCATAGTTCCACTCAGACGTTCTCTGTCCCACAAACTCAGGAGCACTGGCACATCCAGCCCTTCAGTTGACCAAATGGGACAAAGAGAAAAGAAAGGCCGAGGCAGGCAAACATGTACCAAGAAGAAATTGAAGCTGCTCTTGAGGCAGAAGTGTGTAGGCCTCTTTCACGGTGTAGAATTTTGCTGGAAAATTATGTGACCAGAAGTAAGAAATACCCTCTTCTACTGCTCCAGTCCTTGCACCTGTGACTCATCACTCTTGGAACCAAAAAGACACAAATACTTGTGTCTTGACTACTTAGCTGCTTGTCTAGAAAAGGGGATCAAGGAAGAAAAAGTTCAAAAGACCTGCCATGACAAATGGCAGATCACTGTGCTGAAGGCTTCTACCTTGGATGGATGATTTGTTATGATCCACCTCAATGGACCATCTTCAGGATGACCCACATCCCCCAAGTGATCAGAGACTCTGGGTGGATGTGAAATCACAGGAGTTAAGTGAGGTAAGAAGCAAGAGGCCTAGATCCTTGGAGTGAAATGAATCTGAGTTCCCTGACAAGGACTGGTCTCTGTTGCTTCCCAGTCCTGCTCGCAATGTTTAGCAGAAAGCTCTCATGACAAATTAACAAATGCTAGAAAGTGTCCATGCCCAGGAAGCAAGATGGTTCTAATATCCTGGGCAGTTGCTCAAGAGTGTCACCAGGGAGGCTTTCTGAGTGGCTCTTTATCATTGGCAGCTGCCCTGCATGCTGGGGTGGTTACAAGAGCCCTTGATGAGGCACACACATTCAGATTCCCATTTATGGCAACCAAAAATGTCTCCTCATCTTTCCAGATGCCTCTGGACATACAGAAACTATGTAGCTTCTCTTCACTGTTGGACTCTGCTCTGCTGCAGGATGGCACCTCCTTGAGGCGACAAACTGAGCTCTCATTGGCTCAGCCAACCAGATGGGAGAGCATCTCTCTGAACTCTAAAGGAAAGAGATTTCTGCCATGGAGTCTCTTGGGACCACATGGGCATCCTGAACTCAACAGAATTGAGTGACCATCCAGGAAAGAAACACTGAGGGAGCAGGTCTAATGAAATATGGAAACCAGGAGCAGGCCCGACCTACCCTCAGAAGTAGATTAATGCTGGAGTACAAAGGGGTACCTACAACCTCAAGATGATACTATTGATTGGGTGGTGAAAGAAACCAGGCCACGATAGTGCAAACAGCAGCCTGTGTCTGGAGATGCCAGGTTCCCAGCCTGTGCCGCGAGCAGGTAAAATCTGCTCACGGGAGATCCTGCTTAGACATGTTTTATTTAAATCATTCTTTCCCAGATTTATGAGTACTTGTTAAACATGAAGAGGTTTATGCATTCAAATAGCAGCACTAATCTTTGCCCTGCCTGCCTTTATTTGCATACATTGGCCTTCCTTCTGCCCTTTCTGAAGATCCCCTCTGGTAAACCTGGGCTTAGAACAGCCCTCCCAGCTCTAAACAGGCATTTCCTATTTTCTGCTGCCCACAGCCAATGAGCTCTGGGTCACAGACTGGGATCTACTGACCACCAGAGCAGGAATAAGAACAGAAGAGGGAAAGGCTGGTAACAGTCTTACCCTGGCCATGAAGGGGATTTCTGCCTTATGTAGGTAATGAGCAGCCTGTGCCCAGGAAGATCTATTCACACCCAACAGTGTGTCTAAACTGAGGAGTCCCTGGCGTGGCTACTGGCCATGAAGGGGGATTTCTGCCTTATGTAAGTACTGAGCAGTCTGTGCCCAGGAAGATCTATTCACACCCAATAGTATGTCTAAACTGAGGAGTCCCTGATGTGGTTACTGGTGAACCCTCCTATGAACATGCTGCGTGTTTTTCTGTAGACTGTCATAGCCCATCAGCCCCAGCTCAGTTTGGAAACTTCTGCCTCTGGTGTGCCAATTGCATGAGTTAGACAGAAGAGAGATGAGTCTGCTCAGCGCTCATAAATTTAAGGTTGTTTTTCACAGTTCCTTAAGAACAGTGACTTCTGTGTGTTTGAGGCAACCACAGACATCAGGGACAGAGAGCAGTCTGCACAAGGATCACTAACCTCAGGGTTTAGTGGCTCCTGGGGGTAGGCTCTTGAGTACTGTAATAGAATGACACCAATAACATCTGTTGGGGAGTCTTCAAATGCATACATTTCAAAATGACAAAATAAAGTTATTCATTTCCAAACATAAGGATAGTCAGTGAGTCCAATGCACATTAGGATGCCCCTCATGGGGGACCTCAGCCTCTCCTGTTGTTATTTTCTGGCCTGTTTCTTCCTCTGCACAAGCTGGCTGGCCCTCCTCAGTGTGTTAAACCATCTCACCTCCATGTATGATCTGCATACAGCATGCTGAAGGTTTCAGGTCTCTGTGCTCACAAACCTAACTCTGCTGCCTACCATTCATGACCCAAAGCCAGTTTCATATCTCTTTGTCACTCCTAAAAGGTACGGACACCAGTCAGATTTCAAAGAGGCCTCTGTGGTACATGGCTCTGTCAGTAGAGGCTCTTGTATAGTTCTAGGTCTTTAATATCTGAAAACCATACTCAGTTTCTGCATTTGCCACGATCTCTTGGGCTCTTCCAATGCAATCTTTGAAGAAGCTTTGTGGGCACAGTGCTCGCAGCACAGGCTGGCTGGCTGCTCCATGCATTAGGCTGGGTTGACTGCAGTTTCTGTCTGGTCTTGTAGACTTGTCCAGCATGGCTCTCTTGGTGCCTGTGTTGGTTCCCCAACAGAACAAGCGCTGCTGCGGTCACAAGAGAAGCCACAAGCAGGAGAGTTGGTTGGCCCAGTGTGTCTGTGCAGTCAGCTGTGTTCATTGCAAAATTAACAGTGTGGGTATGTGTGTCTGCGCACACACATGGCATAGAGCAAATGTATTACTATTTCACAGTACACAATATTTACACATGTATGTGCTGAGAACACACACTAGTCTTTAGAACAGATGTTTTTCTGAGGAATGGTAGTCTCCTCTTGAAACGAGTTCCATTTAGTTAAAAAAAATCACTCTCTGCTGAAAGCATATTGTGGTGATTTTATCCCACTCCTCCTCCTCCTCCTCCTCCTCTTCTTCATCCTCCTTCCTTTCTCCTTCTTTCTCTCCTTCTCCTCCTCTTCTCCTTCTCCTCTTCCTCCTTCCCTTCTCCCTCTCCTTTTCCTTCTCTTCTCCTTCTTCTCCTCCTCCTTCTCCTTCCCTTCTCCTTCTCTTCCCCTTCTCCTCCTCCTCTTCCTTTCTCCTTCTTCCTCTCCTTCTCCTTCTTCTTCTTTTCCTCTTTCTCCTCCTCTTCCTTTCTCATTCTTCATCTCTTTTTCTTACTTCTCCTTCTCCTCTCCTTCACCTCCTCCTCCTCCTCTCCTCCTATTACTCCTTAAGTCATAGGCTAGGAAAATTCTATTTACCTTTTCCAAATAAATAGGGTTATCTCAGAAATACATGGCCTATAGAAGGGACCTAGACAAACCCTCCAGTTCTTTGAAGGTCTTCATAGTGCTTTAAATACATCTAAAGCATTCAGCATCTGAAGCTTTGGCTTGTTTTGTGGGTTTCTACTTTCATATGTCATGTTTATATTCAAGGTTTAGCTTACTTCTCAGGGATTCATCCCATATAAAATATCTCATCTGATCCATTTATTTAACAAGTAATATGGGACATTTTCTATTAGTTCATCTCTAAACTAAGAGTTTAAGAAAGGTATATAGGTAAGCCATAGCTGAAACATAGAATAGAAGAGCTAATATAATAAGCATGAGCTGTAAGCCCTAAGTGCATAAGCTATAAGCCCATGGTATGAGACTATAGGCTCTGCCACATAAAAGCAGGGAGTGTAGCCAGAAACTTTCAGGACCCCTTCATCTCTGCCATCAACACTAATGCAAACACAGACAGGAGGTTTGATTTCAGTGCCCTGCGGTAGACAGATAAGACTTTACAGGCAAATATCCTGCTGGCCTGGAAGCTGGCTCAGGAAATGGGGAGTATGTTCTCAAGGATTCAGCTGCCAAGTGAACAGAAAGGATCATCATGCAGGAGCAAGGGTTGGTTACACACTTCTTCACTCATCCAGAGTCCAGTTCCAACAGTAACACAGATGATTCTTCATATGTGAAAGGATTTCTGACCATTGCATTCGTGATGCAAGAGAACTCCCTCAGTCAGTCACAGAGGCAGAGACTGTACAGCACCTCACACCAATATTCCTACCCACCATTCACCTTACCCCAACAGTCCTTCACATAATGGAGATTATTTTTATTAATAGAAATTTTCTGAGAGAATAAACATTTATTGGGGGATTGAAATAACGTATTTAGTGAGAGATAACTGAAATTAATGGAGGAATTGAGACAAGAATTATCTTTCACAAATTGCATGTTTAGGAATGCTTAGGTGGGTAGGTATATAGGGCACCCAGGAGCTTACCACACAAAACCACTGTCCTTAAGCAGATGAAAGAAATATCATTTTGTTTCTGTTATAACTATTTCTATAAGCACTATAAACCTCATATGGTATAAGCATGGATTCAACGCTGTTTGTCACTGAGTTTAGTGTAAGCATGCAACAGTTCCAATCAGAACCGAGAATTGGGTACACACTACTAGGCAGCCATAAGGTCCATCTTTTTCATATTAAATGTAGAATGGAAATAATTGTTTTACTTCTGTTTAACCCTAGAATGTACTAATTGCCACCCACCGACCCCATTCATCACCATGCTGCCAACTAAAGTCTAAGGTGATTGTTTTAATGTGCTGTCCCACTGTTTAAGCTCCCCAGTGAGTCACTACTTTTGTTTGGGTTTATCCAAAAACAGACCTCCTCAGGACAAAATTCAGCAGTACAGCTGACTTAGAAGATGTAAGGACCCTCGGGGGAGTGGAAGCTAGCCAAGAAGAGTGGTTCATGTAGCCAGACAACTATATAACTGTACCTACAGTGGGCCTGTGGCACACAATCCTGTGCAAACACTCTGGTAAGAAACTAAAACTGATAACACAGGGTTTCCTAGCTTTAATTGTTATGAATTAACTACCCCCCCCCAAATAAAAAGCTATATAAAGTCCTAACCTTTGTATCTGGTCCTGTAACCCTATTTGAAAATTATGCAGGCATAATTAGTTAAGGTTCGGCTATACCAGGGCATGTTAGGTTTTTAATCCAATAAGACTAGTGCCATTATAATGGGATGATGCAAAAGAGAAAAGCCCTGTGAGAATGGGGGTGGGACTCGGTGAACATCAAATATTGGAAGCTGTCCCACAAACTAGAAAGAGGCAAGAAGAAAGAGTGTTCCCAGAATTTCAGAGCTTAGCATCACTTTAGCCCTCCAAATTTTTTTTAACAGTTTTTTTAATTTATTTATTACAATTTATTCACTTTGTGTCCCAGCTATAGCCCTCTCCCTTATACCCTCCCAATTCCACCCTCTTTCCTTCTTGCCCTCCCATGCCCCTCCCTCAGTCTACTGATAGAGGAGGTCCTCCTCCCCTTCCATCTGACCCTAGCCTATCAGGTCTCATCAAGACTGGCCGCATTGTCTTCCTCTGTGGCAACAGGCTTAAATCTTATTTCCTGAGGTTTTCACTATAAACTAGTATTTATACAAATCTCTGTCATTTATGATTTTCATTTTTTTTGTACCACATAATTAATTAGAGAATGTAATTCTTAAGAACTTGGACCCTGACCGAGAACATGAAGCTAACATTTTCATAGTAATCAAAAGATTGGGGGCATGAAGGCCTTACTTAGAGTGGGAGTGCCTGAAGTAGACGGGAAGAGGAAAAGAATGTTAAACTCCTCTGTAAATGTCTGAAGTAGCCCTCCAAATTTAAAGATAGTATATTTCCATTATCTGTGGGGGTTTATTCAAGTTTTTAAAAATTAGTTTTGACAAGTCCATACATGTATACAATGTACGTTGATCATACCCATAGCCCACTTCCCAGTCTCATTTCCCTCTCATCCTCTGAAACGAGCTGCCGACCCACCATCGTGCCACACCCTCTCTTATGTCGGCTGAATCTAATTAGTACTGTCTGCTTGAATCTTGATTGATCCTGCTGTACTGACTTTGTGCAGGTCTTCTGCAAGCGAGCACAGCACAGCAAGCTCATGAATACAAAAGCCAGGGCATGTCCGCTTCCACAGCATTTCCCCCCTCCTTCCAGAGCTTGCATTCCTTCTTCCCCAATCCCACTATCTTCTCTGAGTACTTCTATTATTTGAAGCCCTCAAATTTGTCATCTCTTACATTCTGTAACATCTGTAACACACTGAAGATGTTGCGTCTCTCTCTCTGCTGTTGGCCAAGGACTGAACCCAGGGAGGGCAAACTCCTCCGTACTGTCTTGACCGGCATGTGTACTAAGAACAGGATTTTGAGTTTCCAAAGACTGTAGGTCCTGGCAGCTGGGTGTCCTTGTGCACACCACACCACCATGGCCTAGCACAGGCAGTTAGTATTCTAGCTAGGTTTCCTGTTACTGTGCTAAAGCACTAGCCAGAAGCATCTCGAAGGAAAGACTTTGTGTAGATTCCAGGTTATAGCCCATCAGTGCGGGAAGCCATTGAACTCATGGTGGGAACCTGGATGCAGGAACTGAATCAGAGACCAGGAAAGAATGCTGCTTGCAAGACTTCTACCTCTGGCTTGACCAACTACCTTTCTAAAACAGCTGCTGCCTATGTGCCCAGAAATGGCTCTGCCTACAGAAGACTAGACCCTCATCCATCAATTAGTAATTAAGGGACTGCGTCATAGACATGCCCAAAGCCCAGCCAGACAAAGACAATTCCTCAATTGAGATTCCTTCAAGTATATCCTAACTATCCCTTTCACTTCCTACTCTGCTTTCTACTTGAGCAGTCCAACTCTCCAGGCTAAGATTCTTGATCCCTTACAAGAGGTCCCACTCTCTCTTCCCAAATATATCACTTCACCTTCTTTTTTGCCTTTAAATTTGCTTTACATGTTAATTCATTTCTTGTATTACTGTGTTGTTGTTTTCTAATGTCACCTTCACCTTCCACTATGTGTATCCGTGTTCTTACCTTTGAAACTCAACAGATTATATTTCCTGTGTTAGCAGCTTACCGAGAGGTATGCATTCTTCTCAAAGGCTTAACCAAAGTCATCTATCTTTCTCCTAAATACTTACATCATTTCACCATTGGCTACATGCCTGGCAGATAATTCCACCAATTATCTTTGCTCATGAACTTTATTATATGTCATTTTTGTTTGTTTGTTTGTTTGTTTTTTTGAGGCAGGGTTCCTCTATGTAATCTTGGATACACTGAACTCACTTTTGTGGACCAGGATGGCCTCAAACTCTCAGAGATCCACCTGCTTCTGCCTCCCAGAGTAGATGGCAAGAGCCATCATACCCATCTTATATGACTTTTTTCTTCCTAACCATATACTGATAGCAGCTGTTCTCCTTGTCTTTCCCTCTAAAATCAGCTTTGTTGCAATCAGGTACTCAATTGAGTGTTCACTGATAATTAACTCTTCTGAGGATAGTCTATGAGAATAAGAGCCAACAAACATCACCTGTTTTAGCCCAGAATGGCTAAAACAATCTTGTACAATAAAAGATCTTCTGGAGGTATCTCCATCCCAGATCTCAAGCTGTACTATAGAGCAACAGTAATTAAAATGGAATAGTACTGGGCATAGAAACAGTCTCGGGGATCAATGGAATCAAATCAAAGACTCAGAAATAAACCCATGGAAATAAAACTATGGAAATTTTACTTTTGACAAAAAAGCCAAAGCCATGCAATGGAGAAAAAATAGCATCTTCAACAAATGGTGCTGGTCTAACTGGGTGTCTACATGTAGAAAAATGTAAATAGATTCATGCTTATCACCCTGCACAAAGTGAAATCCAAGTAGGTTAAAGACCTCAACATAAAACCAGACACACTCAATATGTTAGAAGAAAAAGTGAGGAATAACCTTGACCTCATTGGCACAGGAGATAACTTCCTGAACAGAACACCAACAACACAGGCTCTAAGATCAATAATCAATAAATGGGACCTCATGAAACTGTAAGCTTCTATAAAAAAAAAGGCACTGTCATCAGAACAAAACAATAGCCTACAGACTGGGAAAAAAATCTTCATCTTCAACCCTACATCTGACAGAGGACTAATATCTAGAATATATAAAAGAACCCAAGAAGTTAAACACCAACAAACTAAGTAATCCAATTTAAAAAATGTGGTACAGAGCTAAACACAGAAATCTCAACAGAGGAATATCAAAGGGCAGAGAAACACTTAAAGAAATGCTCAACATCCTTAGTCATTGGGGAAATGGAAATCAAAATGACCCTGAGATTCCACCTCACACCCATCACAATGACTAAGATAAAAAACTCAAGGGAAGATGCATGCTGGAGAGGTTGTGGAGAAAGGAGAACCCTCCTCCATTGCTGGTGGGAATGTAACTTTGTATAACCACTTTGGAAATCTGGTGCTTTCTCAGAAAACACTATACCACTCCTGGGCATATATCTGAACAATGCTAAACTATACAAGGACATTTGCTCAGCTATGTTCATAGCAGCTTTACTGATAATAGCCAGAATCTAGAAACAACTTAGATGTTCCTCAACTGAAGAATGGATACAGAAATTGTGGTATAGTTACACAATGGAATATTACTCAGCAATCAAAACAAGGAAACCATGAAATTTGCAGGCAAATGGTGGGAACTAGAAAAGATCATCCTGAGTGAAGTAACCCACAACCGTAAAGACACACATGGTATATACTCACTTATAAATAAATATTAGCCATATAATACAGGATAAACACACTAAAATCTAAACTTCTAAAGAAGCTAAACAACAAAGAGAACCCTAGGGAAGAGGCTGAAACCTCATTCAGAAGGGCAAACAGGATAGATAGAAGAAGACAAGGAACAGGACAGGAGCCTTTTACAGGGGGCCTCTGAAAGACTCTACCCATTAGAGTATCAAAAAAGATACTGAGACTCATAGCCACATTTTGGGCACAGCACAGGAAACCTTATGGAAAAAGAGAGAGTTTAAAAAAATCTAGAGGGGACAGGATTTTCTGAGGAGACCAACAGAGCCAAAAATCCTGGGTCCAGAAGGCCCTGCAGAGACTGATATTCCAATCAAAGACCACGCATGGAGGGGCCTAGACTCCCTCCTCAAAGGAAGCCCACAGGCTGCTCAGGTTCTAAGTTTGTACCCTAGTAAGAGGAGCAGGAGCTATCTCTGACATGAATTCGGTGGATGGCTCTTTGATTACCTCCTCCTGCAGGGTGTAGCCTTGCCAGGCTACAGAGGAAGATGATGCAGCCAGCCCTAATGAGACAAGATAGGCAAGGGTCAGATAGAAGGGAAGGAGGTCCTCCCCTATCAGAAGACTAGGGGAGGGACATAGGGAGAAAAGAGGGAGGGTAGCTGGGACTGGAAGGAGACAAGAGAGAGAACTACAGCCAGGATACAAAGTGAATAAATAATAATAATAAATAAACAAATAAACAAATAAATATATATAATAAATACAGTTCCTCTTGTTTCCACTCTATAGGCATCTTGTGCCTAAGATTTTTCATTCTAAGTAGAAATTTATTGTCTTAGCAAATACCTCTTTGACCATTGCTGGGAATTGTTTGAACTCATGGCAGTGAGCAAATGAAGACATTTTCTTAAATCTCATCATCAAAGGAATTTAAAAAAGAACCTCTTAAAAGAATCATGAAATCATCCTGTCCTCTTACTTGCACAGCTCTTTTGCAAGTATGTAATTTGTAAATAGTATGTAATTTGTAAACATGGCTTCCAAAATGTCCTTGGTCTGTCACACAAGACTCCCTCTCTCAACCCCATCCCATGTGTCTGGGTGAAAGCTTGTGACCTACAAAAATTGTTTCAACTCAAATTCAAATTTGGCATGAATGAGTCTGCAAAGCCTTCAGATTGCCACCAGCCAAGCCAAAAAATTGGTGTCAGTTCATCAAGGCCTTATAGGGAAAGAAGCCATCTAGGCTCACCTCAACTTCCACTCTGAAGAAATGTCATGATAAAAATGAATGTTGTTTTTAAGATGCCAAGTCTATATTAAATGCCACTAGTAAAAGAAAATTAATAGATAGTAACTGACCAATGGAAGTGATGTAAATATTGCTGTGGTGTCTATGGATATACATCAAACTTAGATGCCATGCTGTAGAAAGAGGAGAATGGATAGAAAAAGGATGGGGAGAAAGATGAGAAGAGGAGAAGGAAGTGGGTAAAGGTTTTGGTCTGTTACACCGTATTTGGAGTGTTTGCTTCCCTGTGGAGCAACAGAAAGCTATCAATTCTGGAGGTCACAGAGAAACTTTTCCTAGGCAGCTTTGTGGTAGGATTCATACTCAGTAGACTGCAATGACAAGAAAGCATCTGGTCCACAGTAGTGGGACTGTCCATGGTCCTGGATACTCCAGTGTCTGCCAACTTCCAGGTAGAGGAAGCATGTGGGTTTCCTGTCTGCATCGTGTGAATCAGTTCTTCCTGGTTGTCCAATAAATCCACAGAACGTGGGAAATAGATATCTTCTTATTTCAAAAATTATACAATATATTTTGATCATATTTTCCCTTTGCCTGAATCCTAACAGATCCTCCTCTATGTTCTTTCTCTCTTTCTCTTTCAAAAGGAGAAAAACAAACAAAAAAGAAAACCCCACAAAAATGAAAGTCAAGCTAAACAAGCAAAAGACTAATAAGACAAAAATGCCAAAATAAAACAAAAAAGTCCACAAATAAAACATGGACTTTGTCTTGTGTTAGCTAGCTACTACCAGACATGAAGCCTATCCTGTTTGATATGCCCAGTGGCACTCCAAACTCAGAGAAAACTTTGTAAGCAGGTAACAGTAGTTATTTTAAGGGCAAAGTTCAGTGTCAGTGTTGAGGGCACCATAGACAACAGGATGGAGACTTGGTTGGTCTCTGTGGCTCACTGTGCTGCATACACTCTGCTCTCACAGCCACCCAACACATGGATGCTTCCACTTTTTCCCAATTTGCAAACAAAGAAAGAGATTCATAGAACCTGGGCAGCAGGAGTCTGTTCACCACCAATGTTTATAATAATTTAATTCCTTCCTTTATATGGTGAAAGCAAATAAACGCAAACCTCTGCTTTTCACAATCACTTCCAAATTTGTGTCCTTTAAAACAAAATTTTCTTCAACACAAGCTGAGCCTTTTGGAAGGAGACTGTCACCAATGTAAGATTTAGACAGACATGTCCCCCAAAATGCTGACCTTGCCAAGAAAGCAGTTGGAAAAAGATGCCCTACAGAGAGGTAAGGATCCACCTACTCCTAACCATATGTCAAACAGTGATAAGTCAGCTTTTTTTGAATAGGTTAGCACTCGCAGAACTGTAACCTGTCAGCATATGTCCATTGGGACAGAGAAAAAGACCTCACAACAGTGTCAAGTGTTAAATACCACTTGCTAAAAATATATACTGTTCATGTCAGCTTCTACTTTCTAGAAGAAGGCAGAGGTGTTTTTTCTTAGGCAGCTTTGTCACACTCTACAAAGAGAGCCATTGTGCTCAAAAAAGTGCCTGATCCAGCAATGGGGGTATCCAAGAGGATGAATACGTGCTCAAAAAGCTGTGGCCCGGATTGTAGTCAACGAGATTGAGTATTGCCATGAGGAGACCTCACACAAGAAGATATCCAAGTGACTAGCAAACACATCAAAAGGTGTTCAAATTTACTAAACACCAGGAAGAAAAAACATGGCAACACTACTGACACCTCACTGGAGCTCATGAAAAGAGAGAGAACACCAAGTGTACATGAGGAGAAACCGGCACTGCTTACTACGCAACATCAACAGAAGAAGCGTAGATCAACACTTTCCAAGAGCACTGACCAAATGGGCTACTACATGGAGTGACAATCCCCACCTTCAGTTCACCCAACATAGATGGCTTTCTTTCTTCATCAAAACAGACATGAGGAAGAGTCCATATCTATGTTAGCCTCACTGTGGCCTTTGAGAGTAAACACTCTCTATACATCACCTAGGCCATGGCTGCGAGGTCCAGCCATGCTGTGACACAGGACATTAGCTAGCAGCCCTAAAACTGATCGTGGCTGCTTTGCTGAGTAGACAAACCACCTAAGCATGGGTTTTCATGTGTGACATGAAGGTCCTACCCATTTCCTGACCTATTTCATGTAAAGGAGAAGTTACTTCAGGTTCCCCATCTTGGTGTTCAGGATGAAACCCAAGCAATAAGAATGCTAGGCAAGACATAATGTTTAAAAAAAAAAAAAAAAAAAAAAGGATGCTAGGCAAGCACCATACTGCTAAGACACACTGCGGCCTTTACAATGTTTTTTTTTTTTTTTTTTAAGAAACAAAATTTAAAGGAAGAAAGAAAGAGAGAGAGAAAAGGAAAGAAGTAAGGAAGGAAGGAAGAGAAAAGGAAAGACAAGAAAGAAATGAAAAACTGGGTTTTAAAGACAGGGTTGCCTTTCATTCATGACTGTTGAAGCAGATGCCAGCCTAACCATCGTGCTAATCTGAGCAGAGATAAGGGCTTTGGCGGCAGGAAGGCAGAAAATGCAGAAAACGCAGACATAAAGATCTAGCACTTGACTGACCATTCATTCCTAAGTCACTTTCCTCCTGGGGCTAAAGCAGGGGAGATTTTTGCCATGCTTTTCAAGCTGATGGGCCCCGCTGGTCAGTTGTTTTAATCCTGCTACTTGTGTAAACACTGGCCAGAAGTTCTTGGTTTTGTCTCCATCATGACTCCTCAGAGACAGATGCTACAAAAGTGAAAGTACTGTTTTGAGCTGGTGACACTGAACCTGAACATGTGTTCTGCCATATTGGATTGTTCATCTGGGGCTCAGGCTGACATAGCAGAAATCCATGGCATTTATCCAACCAGTTGATCAAAGGAGGTGGTTAGATAGTATCAAGCACAGAGTCAGTGTTCCACATTGGAGGTGCCTACCAAGCCTTTTCTCCCACATTTACACCCCTCTGAGCTCAGGTATGTTCCAGGGAGACTCGGTCAAGGTGAATTCTATATGAGCATCTCAAGTCCATAGACT
The DNA here is from genome assembly GCF_907164565.1 of Psammomys obesus. Lineage (NCBI taxonomy): Eukaryota > Metazoa > Chordata > Mammalia > Rodentia > Muridae > Psammomys > Psammomys obesus. The sequence continues at coordinate 7,264,925 of NW_026585742.1, forward strand.
AGTAAGCATTCAGAGAAAGTGTAAAAATCAAATCCACTGACTTACAAATGCTGACCTTAATGGGTAATAGAGATAAATTTTTAGGGATTGCTGTCATGGGCTGTTTACTAGCTGTGATACATTCTCATATATGAATTAGGTGGCCTCATAATGCTATGAAAGTCCTAAGCACACAAATCTTGACAGTGTTCTTATTCTGCAACCAGGCTGGGTGGTATATTTGAAGAGTCCTAGGCACAAGCTTACACTCCATCATATAATATGTGTCATAAATGTAACACATAGATGGTATGTGTCATAGTTACGAGCATTTGTGAAGAGGAGACACAGTAAGAACATGGAATGAGAGGTGAAGAGGGGCAGCGCTGTGTTAAGACCTTGCCACAGGTGGAGCCTGCAGAGCTATAGTTCCGGCTGTGTCCAAGTGGCAACGAGCAGGAAGGCTCCAGACCTGCATGTGCACTGTTGTTCACTCTGAACACTCTTTACCTAGGGTATCATGACTTTGAAAATGGTATCTTTCTTTCCTAAGTAATAAATTCATCTAATTTCACTGCAGCCTTTTTACTTTAAAATTTTTACTTAATTTTAGTTTTGTACTTTATTAACACAGCTTAACACACACGTATCTTATAGCTATCTAAAACTATTTTCTCCTCTTTTGTTTTTCACCTATAAGATTTTTTTCTCTTTTTAGTTTGTTTTGTTTTAAACATTTTTTCAAAAACTAAGACACATGTTAACCAGTTACATGGTGCCCAGTGTCAATATCATTGTTCTCTGCCTCAATTTCTCAACCCCTAGAAGGTAACCAAGGAGTATAAAAGGGATGGAATTGCCACATGCTATGACATCAAAATCTTCTAGATCCTTCTTGAAGGACCTTTCTGAGGGTGTCCTCAAGGAAGGGTAGTCTTTCAGATGTTTGTTTTGGGTTTGTCTCTTTGCTCACCCTAGCTTTACTGGGAAACAGATCATGTATCTGACCCTTCCTCTGTTACCAGGTCTCTCTGTGCTGGGTCTCTGTTCTTGGAGTTCTTAAGAAGCTCACTGAGCTCAGCATATCCTCTGCTGACCCTTCACTGAGGATTTTCCTGAGGGTTGCCCCTTCTTTTCTAGTTACCTTTCTCTCTCCTCTTTTTCAGTTGTGTACTTCTACTCAGGTTCCACTAGTCCTTAACTAGTTAGTAATCCTCAGGATTTGTATCTAAGCACCTCAGAGGCATCCCCATTCTTTACCCAAATCTGAAGGGTAAAGTCATTTCCATCCCAACCACAACCTTATTGATTTTTGCAACACACCCATCCATTCCTCTTAGCCATGGATGAACCATGTCTTCAAATGACATGAACAAGGTCCTTGAAGACACATGCAAGGCCAAACAAGGTTCATGTTGTAGTCACAAAGGATATAGACCTTTCATTGCTCATTTGATGCTTGCTTTGCAGTTGTTGCCTGGGCAGTAAGCCACAAACACTGATATAAACCCCAAATTGAAAAGGTGAAACTTGAAGGCAAGAGGTGATACTTACCCTTTTGACAGAAGGTTAAACACCATACAAGGGGAATGTATGACAGTATGATTAGCAATAAGCAAAACCTTAAAAATGGTGTCATTCAGTAGCTGGTCCCCATTTCTCAGCTCAGCAGTTTGTGCATCTCAGAAAGCCCCAGCATCTTCTTGCCCCTATGGTGCACTGGCAGTGTGTGCTAAGTGACATGTGGGAAAGCTTTTACCATGCCAGGTCCCTAGGGGTTCCAATCTGCCACTGACTGAATGTATTTGTGAATACCTCTCTTACTAATTTGTTTAAATTAAACTTGGAATGTGAGTAACATGCTTAGTTAAGCAAGTACTATTTTGAATTCAATATGTAGATAAATTAACTGTATGTATATCTGACCATTTGTTTAGTCAAGCTTTTCATTTATTTCAAGCTTGGTGAATATAGTGAAAGTTTAAAAAGTTAGTTGGCAAGAGACTAAACTACTGTAGAAAAGGGAAATTCATAAATATTTTGATCATATTTCCAGAGTCATGGCTAAAGTTTCTGTAGCAAAAGAAATAAGAAATATGTCACAAGTGTATTTACCTAAAGTTTCGCATGATAGGCAGCCTGAGGTATTTGTTTTCACTGTGTGTGTGATGCAGGAAGTAGGTAGCCCTGGAGAAGAGCTAGGCAGTAAGGAGTTTATGCTAATGGAAATGTCTTGGAGCCCTCTGCAAGGCTTGGCTGTACACACTCCCTGCCTCTCTGCACATGCCTTTCCATGCTAATGGAAGCCTCTTTCACAAGGATCTCCAGGAGAAAAGGGGGTGAGTTCAGAGAGTGACCTTACTAGACTTTATGGCTTTGTTTAGGAAGAGAAATTCTACTGCTTTGTGTACGCAGAGCTGGGGGCTAACCCGAGGGACATGTATGTGCTAGATGAGTGCTCTAACTCTGAGCTACATCCCAAGATCAAAATCTACATTCTTTTTTAATTTGGGGGAGAAAAGAGAAGAAAAGACAATCAGAGAAGCTGTTTGCTTACTTCCTTGTTTAACAAGGAAGGTTGTTAACCTTCTTACTTTCCTTCAGCTCAAAAAGAACTAACCGTACCAAGAGACCACACATGAGGGCATCTGATTCTTGGCTTTAACACTGCACAGCTTCATTGAAGTCTTAGTGGAGAACAGATGTGTGTTATATTAAATCTTATTCCCCCAACAAAATGTTTGATATTGCTGGGTATTCCAACAAGTGAGAGCACTTTTTTTTTAATAATAAAGTAAAAAATTTATTTTATTTTATTTTTATTTATTACAATTTATTCACTTTGTATCCCGGATGTAGCCCTCTCCCTCATCTCCTCCCAATCCCACCCTTCCTCCCTCTTCTTCCCTCATGCCCCTCCCCTAGTTCACTGATAGGTGAGGACCTCCTCCCCTACTATCTGACCCTATCCTATCACATCTCATCAGGACTGGCTGCATTGTCTTCCTCTGTGGACTGACATGCCCCCCAAGGGGAGGTGATAAAAGAGCCAGCCACTGAGTTCATGCCAGAGACAGCTCCTGCTCCCCTTACTAGGGACTTGGAGACTTGGAGATTGAGCAGCCATGGGCTACATCTGAGCAGATTTATCTCCATGTAAAACATACTAAAATCTGTATGCCTAAAGAAGCTAAGCAAGAAGGAGGACCCTAGAGAAGATGCTCAATCCTCATTCAGAAGGGCAAATAGGATAGATATCAGAAGCAGGAGAAAACAGGGAGCAGAACAGGAGTCTACCACAGAGGGACTCTGAAAGACTCTACCCAGAAGGATATTGAAGCAGATGCTGAGACTCATAGCCAAACTTTGGGCAGAGTGCAAGGAATCTTATGAAAGAAGGGGGAGATAGAAAGACCTGGAGGGAACAGGAGCTCCACAAGGAGATCAACAGAAACAAAAATCTTGGCCCATGGGTCTTTGCAGAAACTGACAGAATATTTTTTTAAATAGATTCAATTTGTGCCTTCAAAGTAACATTAATATTTTGCCTTCTTGGAAATTTTTGCATTTGGGGATTGAATGCTCTGGGCCATAGCTACCTATCAGCTGTGGGAACACCACATAATGGGCAAAATAGGAGGATGACAACTCCCTGAGAACATTCCCTGGAAAGATGAAGTTGATGGCTGCTCTAGTTATCTAGTGAAAATAACTTGACAACCCCAATGGAGGCTGGAGGTAGAAAAATTAGTGTCAGCTAAAAAGTAAACCAAGCAATTTGAAAGATGGAGCAATCATTAAAACCCTAGGAGAAACAAAAGAAAGGAAATGGCACCATATTACAGAACTTGGCTCAGCAAAAAATGTTTCCATGGCCATGATCATGAAAACATGGCATTGATGTGACACAATATGACTGCTCTATGCTGTGTAAGAGAGTTGAACAGAAGAACAGGAGAAAAAACTGCACATTTTGGGTCTCAGTGAGGAAAAGTAGTCAATAAATGCAAACTGTCTTGGAATTCTATTGCTATGTAGATGAAGATTCAGCTAAAATCTAAAAGAGATAATAGCTTCTGGGATTAGAAACGGGGATGGAAGGACCTGAAAGTGCAGCATTTTCATTATTAGACTTGAAATACAATTTTACTGTTAAACTGTATTATTCTGACTAAAGCATTAAATTAAAACTAAGTTCACAAGTGGCCTTGATGAGCCCTGGTATGGAAAAAAAGGGGAGGGGGCAAGATGGCTGGTAGCATTTGCATAAATGTATGGACATTTTACAGACAATCATTTGGGTCCTCTGGATATCTTAAATTCTACTTCTGCATGTTCATCACACCCACTCCCCATCAAGGTGAAGCATGCCTGACTTATGAAAGAAGGATACAGAACCTTTAAGGCTATTTGTGTGTGTGTGTGTGTGTTAAGAACAAATATTGTGTTTAAGTTCTAAAACTATAAGTGACAATAACATAGTCTGATGGGATTGTTGCATTTCCTCTGCTCTCCTAGAGGAGCCACTTCTTGGCCACCTGAAGCCACTTCACTTGGTTTGCAGTGCCCTATGAAAGGAGCTCACTTCCCCCAGACACTCTGAGGTTCTAGGTGTTCTACTGCACCCGCAACCCTTTTGTCCTTCTAATAAACTATCCCTGACTCAGAAAGGCAGAACTAGTTCTTTGAAGATGACAAGTTGCTGTGTTAATCCCATTACACTTCCTTCTGCTCTCCTGGTGAGTGAGGGGTGGTGCAAAAGAAAGACCATGATAGCAGTTTTCTTCTGCCATTTTCATTCCATCTGTGCTCACTTGATTGAAAGATATAAATCTTCTTTCTACAAAAACCAGGCACAAGGGTGATAACCAGAATGTAACGAGAGTACTCATGCCACGAGGTCACCATAATTGGAATAAAGAAAGCCAAGCTAGAACATTCATCCATTGCTAACGGTACTGCAAACTTATAGAGCCACTATGGAAATCAATGTGATGGTTTCTGAAGAAGATGGGATCAATCTACCTCAAGATCCAGCTTTTCCATCTTTAGGCATATACCCAAAGGAAGCTTCATCTCCCACAAAGACATTTGTTCAACTATGTTCATTGTTGGTCTGTTCATATATTCAATAGTCAGAAAATGAAAACAACCTAGGTGTCCCTCAACAGAAAAACAGATAAAGAATATAGGCTACATTTACACAATGACAAAAAACCTCAGCCATTAAAAAAAGGGGGTGGGACCATGAAATTCACAGGTAAACTAATGAAACTAGAAAAAAGAAAATCATCCTGAGAGAGGAAGATATACTAGACCCAGAAAAACAAATATGGTATGTGTTCACTTACGTGTGTCTATTAGCTGTTAAGTCAATGATCACCAAGCTGCAATCTATGGAAAAACAGGGTTTAGGTATGGAGTAAGGGACTGGGAGTTAGGGGCAGAGAGATTTCATTAAGAAAGGGAAATTAATAGATAAGTATGGAAGAATAGGGAGGTAAAACAGGAGTATCAGGGGAAAAGATGGACAAGAGAGGAGGTTGAGGGACAAAATATCGGAAAAGACAGCTAAAATTAAGGGCCATTTGAGGATAGTATGGAAAACAAAATGCATTAGATGCTTCCTAAAATATACACATATATGAAGGTGATCTAAAGGAAATAGAGAGAAATAATGAGAGAGAGAAAGTCCCTAATGAGCCTTATTTTTTTGTCACCAAATTAAGCTTACAATGTCAGGATTGAGTTATATGTAATTGAGTTGTTAGCCAAAAGGGTCCCATGTGAATCTGCAAATGACGCAAGCTGTTTCCAAGTCTACATGTTGCTCTGCACAAACTGACAGCTTGGTCGCATTTCTAAAATCAATACCTGAACAACTTTTTGAACAAGGAGAAATCAAGCTGGTGCTGATATAGAACCTACACACTTAGGTTCTAGAGTATTTTGTATAGAAACATACTCTGCATTCTACCAAAAGAGAAACATAAACACCAACCCAGCTACAAACCCTTTGATCTGCAGGGATAGCCTGCATGCAAAATATGCTAGGACAAAGGTGGCACAAAGCATGTGGGAGTGACCAAGCAAAATAAGATTTGACTTACAGCCTACCCTGTGAGATGGAACCAGACAATGCTTGGGTGATCAATAATCAGAGCCTGTGTAGCCCAGGAACCTAGGGTAAAACCAAATAATACAGTTAAAAAAAAAAGTGACAGCAAAATGATTCCGAATGACATTCTTCTATCATAGATCAGTGCCTTGTAAATCCATTATCAGAGAGGCTTCCTCCCGCAGCAGATGGGAAAAAATACAGAGACACACCGCCATTTATGTAGGAAATAAGAGACCTTGGAACACTGAGCCCCAAATGGGATGGATGCTGTTGTGAAATCCCTCCCCTAAGAGCTCAGGGATTCCCAGGGAAGAGGAATCAGAAAAAGTGTAAGAATCAGAGGGGATGGAGGACACTCAGAAAACAAGGCCCTCTATATCAACCTATTCAATGCACAGATGACCTCACAGGGACTGGGGCAGCATCTCAGGGCCTGTGTGGATCTGCAGTAAGTCCTCTGGGAATATATTAGTGCTTCCAGTTTAGTGTTTTCATGGGATTCCTGAGTGTGATAATGCGTGAATCTGATTCTTGTGTCTGCTCTGGGGTTCTTTTCCGTCTGTTGGTTTGTCTTGTCCAGCTCCATGGGCTAGTTTTTGTTTATTATATTTTAGTTCATTTTATTGATTATTATTTCTTAGATACTGCTAGTTTTCTTAGATACTGCTAGATACTGAGAAACAGAAAGGGGGTATATCTGGACAAGAAAAGAGTTGGGGAGGAAATGAGAAGTGCGGAGGGAGAGAAAACTGTAATCAGGATGTATTGTGAGAAAAAAGAACTATTTTTAATAAAAGAAAAAGAAACCCAAACCAGGGTACTCTTCACCCTTCCTAGGTATCAGGACAAGAAATTGAAAGCAAGAAAATTGGAGAAACAATTAAGGGGTTAATTACATGGGGAAAAATATCAGAGAGAAATTGCCAATTGACTGAAGGATGCTATCCTCAGCTCCCTAAGGCCTGTGCTACCTCCCAGCTGCAGCTTGACTTCAAGATTTGATTAGACAAAGTAGTCATGAAAACTCCAGCTTTTCAAAGTTATTTTCCAGGTCACCACCCATGTGTTTCTTTACCTCACAAATAATATTCACTCTGTGATAGTCAAACGTGTGTGGTACTAAAAAAATGTGGTCTTTAATTTTGGGAAACTGAATGGTCATAGAGAGTATGCTTGTGCAAGGAGGGGTAGAAATCTAACATAGAAGGTAAAATGAAAGTGATCACAGAGAAAGAAACCAGAATCCTGAATAAACTGTATAAACCCTGCCTGAGGCCTATATAGCCATGGTGTTTTTGACAGGAGTCAATAAATCCCCTTTGTTGTTGGAGCTGGTTGATTTCTCTTTTTTATCCTATAATGAAAAGTCTCTGGCAGTGTACCTGAATAAATTGAGTGCATGAAGAAGTCAAAAGCTGATGAGATTTGGGGAAGCAGGATGGAGGACTCAGTGTCTGAAAACAATCTCCTTTGAGCAGAGTCCAGAAGACAATGAAGAAAACATCCAGTTCTGGAAATGAGGAGATAATTGCCTAATCATAGTTTGGGCACAGCATGCAGGAAGGGTGATGCTTCATCCCAGCAGTGTTGTGGAGAAGAAAATTATTCATTGTCCAAGTTAGTAAAAGCTGAAATCCCTCATCTATGTGTTATTGTTCTCTGTGATGACTCCATAACATTTTGTTGATGTGTTTATACTTGAAAAGAAACACTTTTTCACCAACTTAGAGAAGATGAGTTAGTAAGGAAATAAAGAGCTGGGCTTTAATGAAAGAAATTCAAAATGTGTTTATTCATAAATCATCCAGGTGGAACAGAATCTTGTCTTTTTCGCTCATTGGACCACTTTCTTTTCATTAATTTTGTGTGTGAGAGTGTGTGTGTGTAAATTTATGTGGGTATGCATTTGCCACGGTGTTCATGTGTAGACCAGAGGACAACTTGGGGGAGTCCCCTTGTACCTGTAAGACCTGGGGTCTCACAGCTCAAGAGTTCAAGATCGCGCCCTTCCCAGAAACTCCCCCAGACCAAGACTCGTTTGCAAAAGCAAGAGGTTTATTAACCATTGCGCAATGGGGTCACCCCTGCTGGTCAGCAAAGAGTGGCACCAGGAGACAAAGGCCTTTAGGTTTTTAAAAGAAAAATTGCGGGAGATTTGAAGTTGTAGTTTTTGGCAATTTAGGATTGGATGAGGAAGCTATAAAGTAAGATAATTGGTTACTCTTAGGTGCTCAAGGTTGGCCAGTCCTGTCAAGTGTGGATGCAGCTGCAATTTAAGGTGGGGGTGGTTAGCTCATCCTTGAAGATTAGGGGCTGCGGACTTTTGGCTGGAGGTCAAAAGCTACTCAGAAGAAGTCTGGGTTCGTTGCTAAGAAACACTATCTCAAAGACAAGGGTCTGGTCCTTCTTTATGCTGAGTGAAGGTCATTTCTTGCTTGCCCCCCCCCCCTTTTTTTTTTTTCTGTCCTCACAGATAGGGTCACATGTTTCCATTCTCTGGAAAGGTACTAAGAGGCTTTAGCTTAACCTGAACCTAAAACTCAAAACTATAGGCTTTAGAAGATATATAGGTTACAAAGTTAGTCTAACCCTTTCATACCATGTGGGTCAGGTCATCAGGCTTGGTGGTAAGCACCTTAATGTGCTGAGCCCTCTGGCAAGCCCATTTCCAGTCATTTTAAGTGCTAAAGTCTTGACTTCTGGATAATGTAATACAATTTAAGTAGCTGCTGTGCACTACTGAACAGAAGCTCTCAAACCTGCCCCCATTCCTCACCTTTGTTTCTCTTGAAATTTTTGTGGAAAACCAAAATCAAAGTAATTTTTGTTGGGTCATAACTAGGATCATCCCTTGCCTAAGGTTTTCCCTCTATCTATTCTCCTAACTATAGTTGGCACCATTATAATTCATTTGCTTAGACACCGGAAGTAGGAGAAGACAAGGAACAAGACAGGAGCCTTCCACAGAAGACCTCTGAAAGACTCTACCCACCAGAGTATTGAAGGACATACTGAGACTCATAACCAAACTTTGGGCAGAGAGCCGGAATCCTTATGGAGGAAAAGGGAGATAGAAAGACCTTGAGGGGACAGGAACTCCACAAGGAAAACAACATATCCAAAGTACCTGGTCCCAGCGGGGCCTGCAGAGACCAATACTCCAACTATGGACCATGCACAGAGAGGACCTAGACCCCCTGTTCAAAGGAAGTCCATTGGCTGCTCAGTCTCCAAGTGGATTTCCTAGTAAGGGGATCAGGGGCTGTTTCTGACATGAACTCAATGACAGGCTCTTTAATCATATCCCCCTGGGGGGTGTAGCCTTGCCAGGACACAGAGGAAGATGTTGCAGCCAGCCTTGATGAGACCTGATAAGATAGGGTCAGATAGAAGGGAAGTTGGTCCTCCCCTATCAGGATACTAGGGAAAGGGCACAACAGGAGAAGGGGGGGACTGGGAGGAGACAAGGGAAGGGGCTGCAGTAGAGATACAAAGTTAATAAATTGTAATAAATAATCATAAATAAAATTAAATTTAAAAAATAATTCATTTGCTTGCAGCCTAATTTATTCAATGGTAAGAAGCCTCTTGACTTGTATATTGAAATTACATCTACTTGCTGGTTGCTTTTAATTTGAAATTTAAAACCAAATTATCCATTTCTTCATATTCATATTTCAGGGTCAGCACCTATATAAAGAAAGCACCTGACTATCATGACTCACTTTTATGAGCCATGGGTTGGAAGCTGGAAGGAGAATCAGGAGTTCAAAGTATTCTGGCTAGGTTTTTCATCAACTTGACACAATCTAGCATCATCTGAGAAAAGGAAACCTCAACTAAGAAAATGTCCTCACCCAACTGGCCTGTGGGCCAGCCTCCAGGGCATTTCTTTTGGTATGGTCTGAGAGTCACTGAAAGAAAACCCCAGACTCAAGTAGTAAGCAAAAGCAAAGAGCATTTGTTCTGCAGACGTTTCCAGCTTGCAGGGATCACCATTAAGACAAAATGGAGATGCAGAAATGGATAGGCTCTTTTTAAAAACAATTAGGGGCTTTGTGTAGTAACTCTTAAACTAATTGGTCTAATTGGTCAGGAATGACATTGGGGTAGGCTTGGTTGATTGCATAGGGATTTTCCCAAATTACTGGGGAATTTGTTGACTCTTTGAGGATTGGCTTTTACTCATGTGTTGACCTTTACTTTGGGAACAGCAAGACCATAAAGTATTTATAAACTGTATTTGTAAAAGTATTTGGTCAGTTTGACTGTGAGCTGATTGGTTGTCCTCAGATTGTGAATTTTCTAGGAATTCTTTGTCTGAACTTTGAGAAACACAAACTCAGGGCTAGTCAAAGTGGAGAAAAGAAGCCTGTCATGGCGTCAGATTAGCCAAACACATATCTACCAGGCCCAATCAGAACAAATCAGGGCCATCTGGGATGGTATGCCAGTAAACTCAAGACCCCTCAGCTATGTGACCTCAGTTGGGATTGGCTAGTGCTGATGGGGCTACATGACTCTGATTAGAATTGGCTGGCTCCTTGGAATTAGATCCTCTCAAATGATTAATGTGGGATGGCCCAATCCATTTAAATGTTCCTACCCTTAGGTACGTGGTCATTTCCATAAAGGCCATCAAACAGAGATATGTTGGGTCAGACTGGGAATCAGGGCTTCAACATGTTGGTTGGGAGATGTGACCCAGCTCCTAAAAACTAGTTGTTACCTGAAAACCATAAATAATGGTCTGGAAAAATCATGAGAGCACCAGAAACACCTTGAAGAATCAGAACAACCCAAGCGATAAAGCAAAGCACACTAAGGCAAGAAGCGATGCTGAAGCTATCACAACACCCAATCTCAAATTATACTACAGAGCCCTCATGACAATGACTGTGTGTGTGTGTGTGTGTGTGTGTGTGGTGCTTGCACAAAATCAGACATGTAGACCAATAGAACTAAATGAAAGACCTAGAAGTCAACCCACACAGCTATAGTCTACAGTCACCTGAGTTTAAACAAAGATGCTAACACTATACACTACAGGAAAACTACATCTTTAAACAAATGGTGTTGGGAAAACAGAATTCACACGTAGAAAAATGAAAATATACTCTCTCTATTATACTACACAGAAATCACCTCAAATGAATCAAAGACTCTGATATAAGCCCTAAAATGCTGAAATTGCTACAGAAAAGCATATGGAAAATGCATCAAGATATAGTCACAGGCAAGGGCTTTCTAAAAAGGACTAACATAGCATAAGAAATAACCATAGAATTGACCAATGGGATTGCATGAAATCAAAAAGCTTCTGTACAGCAAAGGACATAATAAGAGAGAAAAGAGAACATCTACAAAATGAAAAAAAAATATTTGCCAACTATACTTGTGACAGATTAATATCTCTAGAATTTATAAAAACAAAACTTCAAAAATTAGACAACAAAACATTGTATCATTCACTCAATATATGGGTAAATGAATTAAACTTCAGTTTCTCAAAACAAGAAATATAATAGCTAGTAGATGTTTGAAAGAAAGCTCCATATCCTCAGCAAGGAAATGTAGGTTAATGTTACTCTGAAATTCCATCACAGAGCAATCATTTTGGTTATCATTAAATAAATAGATAGGTAGGTAGGTAGATAGATAGATTAATCAATTAATTAATTAATTAATTAAAAAGTAGTAAATGCTAGGATGGAAGTGAGGACAGAGGCAACCTTATACTCTGTTACTAGAAGCATAAACCAGTACAGTACTATAAAAATCAGTGTGTAGATGTCCCCCAAAACTGAAGCAACCATGTGACCTAGTTTTATCATCCCCAGCTAGAGAACCTAGAGGAACCTAAGTCAATATACCACAAAGATATTCACACATACATGCTGGTTGCTGAACTTCTTACAATAGCCAGGATATAGAATCAACTTAACTGTCATTCAAAGAATATATATCAATAATTTTATAATTATGTAACATATTATCTATATAAATAACATTTGTGGGCTGGAGAGTTGGCTCAGTAGGTAAGAGTACTGTCTAAGCATCTTCAACAAATGGTGCTGGTATAACTGGATGTTTACCTGTAGAAAAATGCAAATAGATCCATACTTATCACTCTGCACAAAACTAAAGCCCAAGTGGATCAAAGACCTCAACATAAAACCAGACACTAAACCTGTTTTTTAAAAAAATGGGAAGAGCTCATTGACACAGGAAACAACTTCTTGAACAGAACACCAACAGCACAGGCTCTAAGATCAACAATCAATCAATGGGACCTCATGAAACTGAAAAGCTTCTGTAAAGCAAAGGACAGTGTCATCAGAACAAAACAACAGCAAAACAAGACTGGAAAAGGATTTTCACCAACCCTATATCTGACAGAGGTCTAATATCCAGAATATGTAAAGCACTTAAGAAGTTAAACAGCAACAAATCAGTAATCCAATTAAAAAATGGGGAACAGAGCTAAACACAGAATTCTCAATAGAGGAATATCAAATGGCAGAGAAACACTTAAAGAAATGCTCAACGTCATTAGCCATCAGAGAAATGCAAATCAAAACGACCCTGAGATTTCACCTTATACCCATCAGAATGGCTAAGATCAAAAACTCAAGTGACAACACATGCTGGAGAGGATGTGGAGAAAGGGGAACCCTCCTCCACTGCTGGTGGGAGTGTAAACTTGTACAACTATTTTGGAAATCAATCTGGTGCATTCTCCGACAATTATTAATAGTGCTTCTTCAAGATCCTGAAAGGATCAGACTAACTTTGTAACCTATATGTCTTCTAAAACCTATATTTTTGAGTTTTAGGCCCAGGTTAAGCTAAAGTACTTTTCAAGAAAATGGAGGAAGGTGACCATATCTGTGAGGACAGATATAAGAAAGGGAGCAAGCAACAACCTTAGCTCAGCAAAAAGAATGATCAGACCTTTTTCTGTGAGATAGCGTTTCTTAGCAAGCAACCCAGATGGCCTTAGTCCTTCTTTTGAGTAGCCCCTGACCTCCGGCCAAAAGCCTGCAGTCCAGATCTTCAAGGATGAACTAATCACCCCCACCCCCACCTTTAATTGCAGCCACATCTCCACTTGGCAGGACTGGGCAAACTTGAAGACCTAAGACTAACCAATTATCTTACCTTATAGCGTCCTCATCCAATCCTGAATTGCCAAGACTGCAACCCCTGAAAATTCCCTCACCTTGTCCTTTAAAAACCCAAGGCCTTTGTCTCCCAGTGCCTCTCTTTGCTGACCAGCAGGGGTGACCCCATTGTGTGATGGTTAAAATAAACCTCTTGTGATACTGCATCGATGAGATCCGATCTCCTGAGTTCTTTTCATCTACCTCGTGAAAATTAGGCTTGTGCTGGGTTTAACAATCCAGCTATACCACTCCAAGGCATATATCCAAAATATGCGCATGTATAATACTTAAAGACATTTGCTCAACCATGTTCATAGCTGCTTTATGTCATTTTTCAGAGAAAATGGATGGAACTGTAGATAGTTCGTTAAGTGAAATAAGACATACCCAAAGGGACAAATATGTCATTTTTTTCTTATGTATAGAATTTATATTTATATATAAACATGATACACACACACACACACACACATACATAGCATGAAAACAAAAGGGTGACTATGGAGATAAAAGGATTAAAGGGATGAAACTATAAACATGGGTTAAGAAAGACAAATATTAATTGTTTTCATCATCTGTAGAATCTACATTTTTAATGTGTGTTTGACATAAATACAGGAGGGGGACTCTTTGGGAGAAAGAAGGAACAGTGAGAAAGTAGGGAACATGGAAGGTTAGTGGTGAGTGAATATGAATGAGGTTCGTTGCTATTAGAAGGTAGCCCACCACTTTATATATTGAGTTTTTTTAAAGCACCATAAAATATCCAAAATGTGGGGAAAGAAAAGATGCACTCTACTTATTCAGTGTAAAAGCGAGGAATGATGGGAAACTTTAGGAAGCATCACCACTGTTGTTGTAATGGGCCCATTGGCGGGCGGGAGGGGGGAGATGTTGTTTTAACGTTTTTTTATTTTTTCCAGTGGTGGATGGATTGGTTATTGTGCAGTCATGGACACTCCCGTAGGTCATTCACCTGTTCCATCTCATCTGCAAGCCAAATGGACATGCTTTGTAGTGCCAGAGACAAGGTATGGAGACCCTGCATCTCGCATTTCCCCACTTACACTAGGTAAGCTTTGCCTATTGGAGACCCAACCAGGAGCCTGGAAGACAGAGAGGGTGAAGGACTTGGTTACTTTGCTTCCTGGACCTGTCAGAATATTGCAACGAGCAGAAGACAGTTGTGGCTCCAACCTCCAGATGTTTGTGGCAGTTCCAGAACCATCTACACAGCGTGCCTCCACAGAAAGATAGCCACCCATGTCCACAAACATTTCACTGCAGTTCCCCTGAGAACAGAGCATCAGCTACATAGGACCAAACTCGAACCTTCCTGGCTCCATATTCTCTTATTCCCTACTGTGATGCTCTGTAATCGCTACCATATGCAGGTCATCTCAGCATCTATTTTTTTTTTTTTTGGCCTTGCAACATGTCTCAGTGGCTTCATTTTAAAATTCCTATCAAAGTTTATGTTTTTGCAGATGTATGGCCCCTCTAACTAATGCAGTGACTTAAATTAAGAGGTTAAATACAGCACCTCAATGAGAGTTAAGAACCTTTAAGTGGTCTTTGATTAAGGAGTTCTACCTCTTTAGGTACATATTTTATCTCAATCATGAACTTCTTTAATTTGATCTTTAGAATAGTCTTTTTCTGGGTATGTTTTTCAGTCTTTATAGTTTTAAAATAGCATACTTGTGTCTACATTATTTATGTATCTTGTGATGCCCTCATTCCTGAAAGCACTGACTGTAAAGGAATCTTTGTTAGTATTTAGGCAGCCTGCTTCTCCATTTCCTAGCAACCTATTATGTCAACATGTGTCACCAGCCAGGTAGCCACACCTAGCAGGCATAAATTGCCCCTTAAAAGGATCAACTCCTTAGTTTGTCACTCTCTTGCCCTCTTGTCCTCTTACTCTGCCACTCTCCTGCTCTCTCCCCTTTCTATGTCGGGGTGCCCCTTCCCTTTCCCCATCATGTCTCGCTCCTTTTCTCTCTCTCTTCAACTTCATCTATTAAACCTCTTTCACATAAAATCTGTGAGCATCATCATTTCATTGGTCCTAACAATCATAGGCAGAGGAATACACACATACCTTCTGACTGTAAAATGCTCTTGAATTTTGCAGCTTTCTGTTGAAGAGAACTCTTGATAGTAGTAGAAGTGTGACTTTCAAAAACCTGGATCAAAATATTCTCATCCACATAAATTATCTTTAGTAAACTCATAGTCACTGACCAAGAGTTCCTGGACTTTATTTTTCTTTCATACACTGGTGAGTTCTGAAATTCATTTTCCAGAAATCTGTACTTACTTCATCTCTAATGACATAGTTCCCTGACTTCAGGTCAGCCAGTTCACACTCTGGCTTCTTTAGGTCTCTATTACCTTAGGTCAGATAAGAAAGTTTACGACTCTGCATATCTGAATTTCTGTGACCACAGGTCATCCAGTTTATTCTCTGACTTCTTTAGACCTGTGTGTCTGCCAGTCACCAATGCACTGAAACTCTGGTTTCCTTAGACCTCTGTGACCTCGGGTCAGCTGACATAACTCTCATAAGCTCCGTGTTTTACATTTTTCTTTCTATTAATAGTACATTTAGGTTTAAATTCCTCCATATTATTTAATTACAGGCTTATAATTTTCATTTGACTTTTAGATTTCTGTTTTTTTTATTTTTAAACATACTTCAGCTTATTCATTATTATGTTCTTCAGCCTCTTCAAGTCCTCCAAATTTGGAAATGCTGGCTGGGAATCTTTTTGCATTCTTAATTCAGCTCTATCCTCCCATGTAAATTCCATACCTTATGTCAGAGAAAAAGCTGTTTGATCCAGAATTTTCATTAAATATACATATCAGGCACCAATATGAAATAGAACCAAAAGAGCATCCACATCTGATTCCTTCAGAATTAGTTTGCTGGTCCCTTTCACAAAGTATATGGCCATCAAATGACTATACTTCCACAAGAATCAATGGTGTGTGCAAAATATACTTTAAAATATTTTTCTTTTTCTTAAATAACCAAAGCATTCGGCTTCATTATGACATTTTCAAATATGTTCTTAGTTTATCCTCTTCACTCTCTTACCTCCCTTTCTCCATTTCCTTGCCCCCTTTTATTTCTCTCCTAGTCCCCTTTCTGCTTCCATGTCACGTGTCTTTCAGCCTTGCCTTCCTTCCTCCAAACATATTTTTCTTTTCTCATGGTCTTCTTTCAAGTTTCATAGCCTATACACATGTTCACATGCACTTTTATACAAACATGTATACATTAAAAGGCAGAGGCAGGCAGATCTCTGAGCTTGAGGCCAGCCTGGTTACAGAGTGAGTTCAAGGACAGCCAAGGCTACGCAGAGAAACTCTGTCTCAAAAAAAAAAAAAAAAAAAAGGAAAGATCTGCACATAAGAGAGAACAAGTGATGTTTGTTTGTTTGTCTTTCTGAATCTGGATCATTTCACTCACTTTAACAATTTCCAGATCCATCCATTTTCCTACAAATTTCATTTTTTCTTTATAGTTGAGTAAAATTCTACTGTATATGTGAAACATATTTTCATTACACATTCATCTGCCGATGGTGAATTGAGGAGCAATAAATATGGATATACAAGTATCCCTGTGGAAAGATATGGGGGCCTTTGTATATATGCCCAGGAGTGTCAAAACTCCTGGAACGTCTATTTTTATATGGAACGTCTATTTTTAATTTTTGGAGGAACCTCCACACTGGTTTCCACAATGGCTATATTAATTTATACTCTCATCAGCAGTGAATAAGAGTTCCTGATTTCCCCACCTCCTTTCCAGGATTTGTAGTGAGTTTTCTTGATGATAGCAATTCTGACTGGGGTGAGATAGAATCTCAACATAGTTTTAATTTGCATTTTCCTGGTGGTTAGAGATGCTGACTTTCAAAATACTTTTTGTACATTTCTGTTTCTTTTTTGGACAGATAACTGTCTATTTATTTTGTTAGTACATTTTAACTGGTACTTTTCCTTTTTTGTTTAATTTTTGCATTTGTGAAAAAATTCTGATACTAGAACTCCAGCATATGAGGCTTTCTCCCAATCATGGACGGGCTCTGCTCGCTTTGATGATCATTTTCTTCTCTAAACAGAAATGTTTGTTTCACGCAGTCTCATTTGTTAATTCTTGAAATTTGTTGGGTCATTTCTTGGTTTTGGAGTCCTATTCAGAAAGTTCCTCCCTATACCTATATCTTGAAATACATTCCTTATATTCTACTCTAGAAGTTTCAAAGTTCTGGGTTTTAAATGAAAGGACTTTGATCTTTTTCAAATTGTTTGTTTATGCTGTCAAATAGATGAGTCTAATTTCATTCTCCTGAACATAGATATCCAGTTTTGCCAGCCACCAGCACTAAATATTGAATAGGTTGTCTTTTTTCAATGCAATATATTTTATACTATTACCAAAAATTGAATGGTCATAAAATGTGTGGGTTTATTTTTGAGTTCTCTGCTCTATTCTGTTTTTCAGACTTCAAGAATTGGTGGTTTATGGGGTCTCATTTGCTATTGATTTCTACTTTTATTCTACTGTGGTCTGAAAGGATACAAGAATTAACCTTGAACTCATTGGCATAGGAGAAGACTTTCTGAACAGAACACCAATAGCACAGGCACTAAGCTCAACAATTAATGAAGGGAGCTCATGAAACTGAAAAGATCCTTATGACAAAGTACACTGTCATTCAGACAAAATCACATTCCACAGAATGGGAAAATTTTTTTTTCAACTCCACATCTGATATCTGACTAATATCCACAATACATAAAGAATTCAAGAAACTAGATATCAAAAAATCAATTAAAAATGGGGCACAAATATAAACAGAGAATTCTCAATAGAGGAATCTCAAATGGCTGAGAAAAACTTAAAGAAATGTCCAGCACCTTTAGTCATTAAGCAAACACAAATCAAAACTACTTTGAGATTTCATCTTACATCTGTCAGAATGACTAAGATCAATTACAAAAATGATAGCTCATGCTGGTAAGAATGTGGAGCAAGGGGAACACTCCTCCATTGCTTGTAAGAGTGCCAACTTGTGCAGCCACTATGGAAATCAATATGGTTGTTCCTCAGAAAGTTGGGATTGATCTCAAGATCCAGGTATATCACTCTTGGGCATATACACTGTATATGTATATATACATATAGGATGATACACTGTACCACAAGGACCCTTGTTCAACTATATTCATATCACCTTTATTTATAACAGCCAGAAACTGGAAACAACCTATATGTTGTTCATGAAGAATGGATTAAAAAATATATATGGTGAACCTCGATTGAGGCGGGGCAAGATGGCGGCGCCAGGAAGACTCTCATTCTGAGCAGCAGCAGCAGGATCAGCACAGTGATCAGCAATCAGAACTCACGGCCATAAAACACAGTCATTGTGTTTCCCAGGTGAGAGGATACCCTACGGTGGGGGATTCAATCAGCTTTTAACTCACCCGGCTAAACCGTGGAAGAGGTCCCGGTTCCGCCAGATGCTTGGCTGCCGGCCGCCAGCCCCAGCCCCAGCCCAGAGCCACAAGCCAGTGTCTCTGGTCATGGTCCCAGACTGAACCATGCACACCACAGTATCAGAGACTGGAATTTTCAGTTGAGAGATAACCCCACAGTACAGAAAACGATTGGGACCAACCTTAGGTCACCAAGATATCCGCTTGAAAAAACTCGGGTTCCACGGGCGCCCCAGGAGCCCAGCCCAGAGCCAAAGCTGGGGACCCAGGCTCCGGCACAGAGCCCTGCCTACCTGCATGCCTGATTCGCCACCTGAGATAGAACTGTGGGCACCAGGGCAGCAGCGAATGAGTTTCACTGTCTGGTGCAAACACACATGGAGGGAAATGGCTGGTCTGATCTCAGAGCACTCAGCCGGCACCCCTACCCCGAAAAGGTCTCAGGAAAATTACCCAGTTTAGTCAGACACCCAGGCTCCCAAAGGCTGGAAAGGCAGACACAGGCAGTTTTTGCGCACCAGACAGCTGGCCGAGACTGAGCTGTACTCCAGAAACAGGCAGTTTCTGCGGCCAGCCAGCTGGCTGAGACTGAGCAGTGTGCACCAGGACAAAAAAAGAGACTGGGAGTCCCTGTCTCCAGAGAATCCACAGGGAAGGAAGGAAACTGTACTGACTTAAATCACCCAATCCTTCCCTGGAAAAAGACTAGCAGACCAGCGGGGCCGAGCCGCCATCACTCAGATGCGCTCCAGACACAGGCACAAACAGTTGCTGCGCACCAGATGTCCAACTGAGTCACAGCAGCTGATCATTAAATTTACAGCAAGAAACCCAGAAACAGGGCAGCTGTCCTCAGGACTTCCCTGGGTGAGAGGAGAACCCTCTCGACTAACAAAGACCACAGTTACCACTCAGGTCTCTATCCCTGAGGTGAGCAGCAGCAACTCCTGCAAAAACGCCAGCCATCCAGGGACTATACCCAAAAAGCTGAGAAGACATCCTTCAGGAAAAACCAGCTTTCTGCAAAGGGGATTCTTTCCACCACAAGATCCCCAGGAATCACCAGAAAATAACCCCAAACACCTAAGAGAGCACAATGGGTAGAGGCCAGCTTAAAAGCTCAAGCAACAAAAGACAGAGCAATATAGCATCTCCAGAAACCAGTTACCCAGGGGCAAGTAGCCCTGGACACCCCAGCATAACTGAAATCCAAGAAGATGACCTAACAGCTATGCTCATGAAGATGATAACAGAGGAAACAAATTAGATATGTAAAGACATAGAGGAAGATAAACTCAAACAGAATATTGCCATCCATAAAGAAATAGAGGAAGCTGCAGCCAAACAGTTTATGGCCTTTAAAAAGGAAATGCTTAAAGCACTGAATGAAATAAAAGAAACAGAGTTGAAGGAACTAAAAGAAAAACAGGAAAGTACAACCAGACAGGTGAAGGAAGTAAACAAAACAACTCAAGACCTGAAGATAGAATTGGAAAAATTAAAGAAAACACAAATGGAGGAAATAATGGAGAGGAAGAATCTAGGGAAGAAAACAGGAACTACAGAGGTAAGCATAACCAACAGACTACAAGACATGGAACAAAGAATCTCAGGTGTAGAAGATACAATGGAAGAAATCGATGTATCTGTCAAAGAAAATGTTAAATCCAAAAAATTCCTGACACAGACCGTCCAAGAAATCTAAGACAATATGAAAAGACAAAACCTAAGAATAATAGGTATAGAGGAAAAAGAAGACTCCCTTCTCCAAAGCCCAGAAAATATTTTCAACAAAATCATTGAAGAAAATTTCCCCAACTTAAAGGAGAGACCTATAAGAATACAAGAGGCCTACAGAACACCAAATAAATTAGATCAGAAAAGAAAGTCATCCCGCCACATAATAATCAAAACAGCAAATATACAAAACAAAGAAAAAATACTAAAAGCTTCAAGAGAAAGTAACATATAATGGCAAACCCATTAGAATCACACCTGACTTTTCAACAGAGACTATGAAAGCCAGAAGGGCCTGGACAGATATCATGCAGACCCTAAGAGAACACAGATGTCAGCCCAGGCTACTATACCCAGCAAAACTCTCAGTCCTCATAGACGGAGAAAACAAGATATTCAATGACAAAAACAAATTTCAACAATACCTACAAACAAATCCAGCATTACAGAAGACACTGGAAGGGAAAATACAACCCAAGAAAACTAGCTGCTTTCAAGAAAACACAGGAAATAATTAACCTTACTACACTAAAACAAAAAGCAACCAAGCACACAACCTGATGACCACAGCCAACATCAAAATCAAGGGATCTAACAGCCACTGGTCATTAATCTCTCTCAACATCAATGGATTCAACGCTCCAATAAAAAGACACAGATTAACAGAATGGACACGTAAACAAAACCCAGCAATCTGTTGCATACAAGAAACACACCTAAGACACAAAGATAGACATTACCTGAGGGTAAAGGGTTGGAAGACGACTTTCCAAGCAAAAGGACCCAAGAAGCAAGCAGGAGTAGCCATTCTAATATCTGATAAAATAGATTTTCAACCAAAATTAATAAAAAGAGATGGGGAAGGACACTTCATACTCATCAAAGGAAAATTCCACCAGGAAGACATCACAATCCTGAACATCTGTGCCCCAAATACAAGGGCACCCACATTTGTGAAAGAAACATTGATAAAATTTAAACTACATATAGATCCCCACACATTAATAGTGGGAGACTTCAACACCCCACTCTCAACAAAGGACAGGTCAACACAACAGAAATTAAACAAAGAAACAATATCTCTAACAGAGGTCATGAATCAAATGGACCTCACAGACATTTACAGACCTTTACACTCAAACACAAAAGAATTTACCTTCTTCTCAGCACCTCATGGAACCTTCTCCAAAATAGAGCATATAGTTGGTCACAAAGCAAGCCTCAACAGATACAAGAAGATTGAAATAATCCTTTGTATCTTGTCTGATCACCATGGAATAAAGGTGGACCTCAACAATAACAGAAATAGCAAAAAGCCTACACACACATGGAAACTGAACAACTTGTTACTAAATGACAGCTGGGTCAGGGAAGAAATAAAGAAAGAAATTAAAGTCTTTCTAGAAATCAATGAAAATGAAGACACAACATATCCAAACTTGTGGGACACAATGAAAGCAGTGCTAAGAGGAAAGTTCATAGCACTAAGTGCCTTCAAGAAGAAATTCGAAACAGCTCATTCAAGCAACTTAATGGCTCACTTAAAAACCCTAGAAAAAGAAGAAGCAGACACACCAAGAAGGAGTAGACGGCTAGAAATAATCAAATTCAGGGCTGAAATCAATCCATTAGAAACAAATAAAACAATTCAAAGACTCAATGAAACCAAGAGCTGGTTCTTTGAGAAAATCAACAAGATCGACAAACCCTTAGCCAAGCTAACTAAAAGGCAGAGAGACACCACCCAAATCAACAAAATTAAAAATGAAAAGGGGGACATAACTACAGACACTGAGGAAATCCAAACAATCATTAGGACTTACTTCAAAAGTCTATATGCCACAAAATTTGAAAATCTAAATGAAATGGACAATTTTCTTGATCGATTCGACTTACCAAAGCTGAACCAGGACCAGGTAAATCAATTAAATAGTCCTATATCCCCAAACAAATAGAAGCGGTCATCAAAAGTCTCCCATCCAAAAAAAGCCCAGGACCAGATGGCTTCAGCGCAGAATTCTACCAGACCTTCAAAGAAGAGCTAACACCAATTCTCTTCAAACTATTCCACAAAATAGAAACAGAAGGAACATTACCAAACTCATTCAATGAAGCCACAGTCACCTTGGTACCGAAAACCTCACAAAGACTCAACAAAGAAAGAGAATTTTAGGCCAATCTCCCTTATGAACATTGATGCAAAAATACTTAACAAAATACTTGCAAACTGAATCCAAGAACACATCAAAGATATTATCCACTATGACCAAGTAGGCTTCATCCCAGGTATGCAGGGGTGGTTCAATATACAGAAATCCATCAATGTGATCCACCATATTAACAAACTGAAAGAAAAAAAAAAACACATGATAATCTCCCTAGATGCTGAAAAAGCATTTGACAAAAATCCAACATCCATTCATGTTTAAAGTATTGGAGAGATCAGGGATACAAGGCACATATCTAAACATAGTAAAGGCGATATACAGCAAGCCTATAGCCAACATCAAACTAAACGGAGAGAAACTTACAGAAATCCCACTAAAATCAGGGACAAGACAAGGCTGCTCACTCTCCCCATATCTCTTCAACATAGTGCTGGAAGTCCTTGCTAGAGCAATAAGACAGTTGAAGGAGATCAAGGAGATACAGATTGGAAAAGAAGAAGTCAAATTATCACTATTTGCAGATGATATGATAGTATACATGAGTGACCCCAAAAACTCCACCAGGGAACTCCTACAGCTGATAAACACCTTCAGCAAAGTGGCTGGATACAAAATTAATTCAAAAAAATCAGTAGCACACCTGTATACAAAAGACAAAAAGACTGAGAAATAAATTAGGGAAACAACACCTTTCAAATAGCCACAAATGACATAAAGTACCTTGGTGTGACCCTAACTGAGAAGTCAAAGACTTTTATGAAAAATATTTCCAGTCTCTGAAGAAAGAATTAGAAGAAGATATGAGAAGATGGAAAGATCTCCCATGCTCATGGCTTGGCAGGATTAACATAGTAAAAATGGCCATTTTACCAAGAGCAATCTACAGATTCAATGCAATTCCCATCAAATTACCAACACAATTCTTTACAGACCTGGAAAGAAAAATTCTCAACTTCATATGGAATAACAAGAAACCAAGAATTGCTAAAACAATCCTCTACAATAAAAGATCTTTTAGAGGTATCTCCATCCCTGATCTTATGTTGTACTATAGAGCAACAGTTTTAAAAACTGCATGGTACTGGCATAGAAACAGAATGGTGGATCATGGAACCGAACAGAGGACCCAGAAATAACCCCACACACTTATGGACACCTGATCTTTGACAAAGATGCCAAAACCATACAATGGAAAAAAGATAGCATCTTCAACAAATGGTGCTGGTCCAACTGGATGTCTACATGTAGAAAAATGAAAATAGATCCATACTTATCACCCTGCACAAAACTAAAGTCCAAGTGTATCAAAGACCTCAACATAAAACCAGACACATTAAATCAGCTAGAAAAAAAGTGGGAAATACCCTAGAACTCATTGGTACAGGAGAAAACTTCCTGAACAGAACACCAACAGCACAGGCTCTAAGAGCAACAGTCAATAAATGGGACCTCATGAAACTGAAAACCTCCTGTAAAGCAAAGGACACCGTCATCAAAACAAAACGACTGCCTACAGATTGGGAAAGAATCATCACCAACCCTTTATCTGACAGAGGACTCATATCCAGTATATATAAAGAACTAAACAAGCTGAAAAGCAGCAAACCAAGTAATCCACTTAAAAAATGGGGAACAGAGCTAAAGAGAGAATTCTCAATAGAGCAATATCGAATGGCAGAGAAGCACTTAAAGAAATGCTCAACCTCATTAGCCATTAGGGAAATGCAAATCAAAACAACCCTGAGATTTCACCTTACACCCATGAGAATGGCCAAGATCAAAAACTCAAGTGACAACACATGCTAGAGAGGTTGTGGAGTAAGGGGAATCCTTCTCCACTGCTGGTGGGAATGTAAACTTGTACAACCACTCTGGAAATCAATCTGGCGCTTTCTCAGACAACTAGAAATAGCGCTTCCTCAAGATCCAGCCATGCCACTGCTTGGCATATATCCAAAAGAGGCTCAAGTACACAAAAAGGACATTTGCTCAACCATGTTTGTAGCAGCTTTATTTGTAATAGCCAGAAGCTGGAAACAACCCAGATGCCCCTCAACTGAAGAATGGATGCAGAAATTGTGGTACATCTATACAATGGAGTATTACCCAGCAATGAAAAATAAGGAAATCATGGTAAATGATGGGACCTGGAAATGATCATCCTGAGTGAGTTGTCCCAGAAGCAAAAAGACACACATGGTATATACTCACTCATATAGACATATAAAGTAGGACAAACCTACTAAAATCTGTGCATCTAAAGAAACCAAGCAGAGAGAGGACCCTAACTAAAATGTTCAATCCCCACCTGAAAGACAAAGAGGATGGACATCAGAAGAAGAAGAAAACAGGAAACAACCTAGGAACCTGCCACAGAGGGCCTCTGAAAGCCTCTGCCCTGCAGACTATCAAAGCAGATGCTGAGCCTGATGGACAACTGTCGGGCAGAGTGAAGGGAATTTCATGTAAGAAGTGGGAAATAGTAAGAGTTGGAGAGGACAGGAACTCCATAAGGAGAGCAACAGAACAATTTGAAAATTGTTTGAAATTTGAACACAGGGAACTTCCCAGAGACTCATACTCCAACCAAGGATTATTCATGGAGATAACCTAGAACCCCTGCACAGATGTAGCCCATGGCAGGTCACTGTCCAAGTGGTTTACCTAGTAATGGGAAATGGAGTGCCTCTGACATAATCTGATTGGCCTGCTCTTTGATCACCTCCCCCTGAGAGGGGAGCAGCCCTACCAGGCCACAGAAGAGGACAATGCAGCCACTTTTGAGGAGAACTGATAGACTAAGATCAGAAAGGAGAGGAGAACCTCCCCTATTAGTGGACTTGGGGAGTGGCATGCATGCAGAAAGGGGAGGGAGGATGGGATCGGGAGGGGAGGAGGGAGGGGCTTATGGGGGGATACAAAGTGAATAAAGTGTAATTAATAAAAAATAAAAAACGTAAATATATATATATATGGTACATTAACACAATGGACTATTTCTTCTTAGCTATTAAAAATTACATCATAAAAATGTTCAGGCAAATGGATGGAACTAGAAAAAAATAATCCTGAGTGAGTTAACCCAGACTCAGAAAGAAAAATATGATATGTATTCACTTGAATTAGCCATTAAATAAGTGATAACCTAGATACAGTCCATACACCCAGAAATATTAGGTATAGAAGAAGGGTCTAGGAGCATGCATGAATCTCCCTGGAAAGGGAAAATTAAATTTATTTTACAGGTATACTGGGTTCAGGAGGGACAGAAATGGGAAGATCAGGTGGGAAGGGAAGAGAAAATAAGGTTCAGGGAGAGAATGCCAGGAAAGACAACTAGAATTGAGGGGCGTTTGAAACATCATATGAAAACTTCGTGCAGTGGAAACTCCCTAAAATATATAAAGGTCCTAATGAGGTCTCCTACTAAGGAGAGATTCAGAGTCTCAACTGGCCATCTCTTGTACCAGAACTGGGTTAAATCCAATTGAGTTGTTGGCCAAAGGGATCCCATGGAAATCATTAAACAAACAAGGCTGTTGCTGAGAAAAATAAGTTGCTCTTCACAAGTGACAGTAAAGCCCATCGCTGAAGACAATACCACATAGCTCATTGAAAGTGGGAAAATTGATGTCTACATGGAGCCTTCACTCCTATGATAATCTTTGGTGTAGAAATGTACTCTATAGGCTACCAAAAGGGAAATATAAATACCAACCTATTCACAAAACTGACCTACAGTCTGTGGTATCTGCAAGATATGCTAGGGAATGGTGTCACAAAGCTTGTGGGGGAGTAGCCAACCAATATCTGATTTGACTTAAGGCCTACTCCATGAGACAGAACCTATACCCAACACTGCTTAGGTGACCAAGAACCAGAGACTGGATAGTCCAAAGACATAGGATAAAACTAAGCACTACTGATCTAAAACAAACAAACAAACAAACAAACAAACAAGTGTATCAATAAAATGACTCCTTATGATACTTTGCTACACTCATAGTTCAGTGGCTTCCTCAGACATCACCAGAGAAGCTTCCTCCTGCAGCAGATGCAAAGACTCCCAGCCAGACAGTATGCAGAGAGAGAAACCTTGAAACACACAGCTCAAATTCCTCCCTTCAGAGTTCAAGAAACCCCATGGAAAAGGAAGCAGAGTTATAACAGAGAGATGGAGGATACCGTTAGAATAAGGCCCTCTGAATCAACTGAACAAAGTTCATATGAACCCAGGGACACTGAAACAGAAAGCACATGGCTGATATGAGTCTGCTCCTGTTCCTCGACATATACATTATAGCTCTCAGTTTATTATTTTTATGGGACTTCTGAGGATATGAACAAGTGGATCTCTGACTCTTGTGCCAGCTCTTGGGGCTCTTTTCTTTCTGTTGGGTTGCCTTATCCAGTCTCCTTATGATGGCTTTTGCTTTATCTTATTATATTTTATTTTGTCATGTTTAGTTGTTATTTCTTGGAAGCCTGTTTTTTTTTTCCTAATGGGAGAAAGAAAGGGAATTGATCCAGAGGGAGAATGGAGGTGGAAAGGAACTTGGGATGAGTAAAGAGAGGGGAAACTATAATCAGAATATATTGTATAAGAAAAGAATCTATTTTCAATCAAATAAAAAATAAATTACTTGAAAAGAATAAAAGAGAAATTATCTAAATTTTTAGTATTTGTTCAGTTTTCCTTTGAACCCACATTGTAATCAATTTTAGAGATGTTTCCATGGGCTCCTGAGTATAATGTATAAAACCTCTGAGCTGAGTGGAATAGTCAGAGGGTATTTGCTAATTCCATTTGATCGATATACAGTGTCATTTACCTCTGAACTACCTTCACTGATTTTCAGTTTGGAAAACCTACCCAAACATGAGAACATAGTGTTAAAAATTTGTTAGGAGCCAAAGAAGCCTTGAGCGAATGTGAAATGAATGGATGATGCCGAGTGAATGTGTGTTGTTTGACAAGAGCACAGCTATGTCAGGACCAAGGCATCAGACCCATGGGAGGAACAAAGGCTTCCTCTCAAAGTGAGGCTCAGAAATGGCAAAGCCCTCCTCTGGTCCACACGTGAGTGTTGACAGTGTGTGCAAAAGCTAACAACCACAGCTTCCTTCTCCCAGATCCTTAAAACCTAAGAGTGTTCCCTACAGAGACTAGCTCTTCCCTCCTGCTGTGCTATACACAATAAATGAGCTCTGGATGTGGCATAGTTGACATCACTCCATTAGAGTGTGCATGGCCCATCTGACCCTAGCTTGTCTGTATGTGTGTCTGTCCTTTCTTTGTTCCCTCGCTGCCCCAAGATAGGCCCAGTCTAAGCCCTATAGTCTTTGCTATTGTATCAGGACCTACATATACTTTTATGCTTGTGTTTGCTCTATGAAATTGGAAGCTTCAATATTTTCTGCACCATGCTTCTAGCTGCTTTCTTTGTGAGGTGTCCCCTTTATCAGTATATAGTGACCTCTTACTACTAATTGTGGTTTCAAGTCCACTTTGTCAGATACAAAAATGTCTATGTCTGCTTCTTTGAGGCTTCTGCTTACTTGTTAGATTAATTTATATTCTTTGACATGCAGTTTTTACTTGATTTTTCTAATTAAATATGTTTCTTCATTAGAAACAATAGCCAATCAGTTCTTAGACCCCCCCTGTCCAGGAAAAGTTGGGGTTTTAGATTCCTTGCTTCATTCTTCATTATTCCACAGCCCTTTAGTTGTGAAGATGGCCCCAGTTGTTTAGCTGACTGCTTGCTCTGGGAACTACACCTTTTCTGCCTGAGTACATGCAGGACACAGATGGGTTCATGTCTTCAGGGCTTCATTTGGATCCTATGGTCATCCTTAAAACTGCACACACACTTGCAAGTTTCCCAGGCTCTGCTTTACCGTTTGCATTGGAATGGCAGACCAGCACAATAGACTTCTTGAGACCACCCCACACTTTAATTGCCTTGGAAGCTAATGCATCCTTGCACCTGAAGAGATATATCTCAAGAAACTGAAAATTACTCCGGAGGTGCTAAACAGGCACTTTCCCCAGGGAAGAGCAGAATAGAATGACCTGAGAAGATTTCTGTCTGGTCTGAGGACCTGTGGAAGCCACCAGCTTTGTCCACTGGCCTTCAGCCCACTGGTCAAAGCTACCAGGTTACAGAGGGTCATATCCTGTACTCATAGTCCCAATATGTTAGCCTTGTGGACAGCACACTACCATAGAAACAAACACACAATGTTAGGCCAAACTCCTGACCTGAATCGTGGCTGAACTGATAGGGTGCCACTCAGGGGTGGCATGAGGGATCCTGTCACATATGCTATTTGTTTTTTAAGCCAGTCAGTTACTCTGTGTGTTTTTATTGGTAAAATTATGTCATTTAGATTTAAAGTTTTATATATATATGTATATATATATATATATATATATATATATATATATAAAGTGACTTATTCCCTAAAAAATTTGTCAAATGCTTCTGGTAGGCTGTATTATTGGGATTTCTTTTAGGAGTGTGTTGTCTTATACAGGATTGATTAATTCACTGTTCCTTGTTCATTAGTTCATGCTCTCATGTGTTCTCACAGAGGAGGTTGCCTTTATTCTTCCAATGTGTGTATTTTTCCTTTAAGGGTTTTCTGAAATGCTGGCTTGTGTGTTATAATTTGACTTAATTTGTGTTTGTCTTGAAACAGCCATCAGTTTTGAAAAGTAATGTTTTTTGGCATGACAATATTGTCAACTTGACGAGATTTAGGATAACATGTAAACAAATCTTTAGATTTATCTGTGAAAGAATATATTAGGTTATTTAAATGGGGAAGACCTATGCTAAATGTAGGTGGTACCATTCCATTGACTGGGGTCTGAAACTTAATAAAGAGGAAAAAGCAAGTTGAAAGTCATTGTTCATCAAGCTCTGCTTACTGACAAAGAATGCAAAGCAGCCAGCTTCCCTGAGCTCCTGTGTCCTCAGTTCCCCCACCATGATGGCATCTACCTTTTAGTTGTGAGCCAAGATAAACCTTTCCTTTATTAAGCTAGTTTTGTAAGGTCAGTGCCTCAAAACGGAGAAGAAACTAATACACTATTTGTATAGGCCTTGATGGGAGTGGCTTGGTTGTAGGGCTTATGGTATACCTGTTCTTGCTTTTAAGGATGCTGATAAAAGATCCAATGTTATTTGTTAGTCCTGCATCTGTATGTGTGTTGAAATGTTTTTGGTTTTGTTTCTTTTTGGTTTAGTGCTGTTTCTTTGCTTTGTGTCTTTGACATCTTGATATACATAATGAAAAGTGTATTTACTTGCTAGCTTATTTGCTATTCCAAATGCCTCCTGCATTTGAATGCCAACTTCTTTCTCAAGTTTGGTATATTTTTCTGTTAAATTTTTATTAAATATTTGCCTATCTCACTTTAATTTTATACCTATTTGGTCTTCTACCTTGTAAATTCCAGGATTATCCTAGACTTCCTTGAGGTATTGATAATATTCATTATTATTTTTCTGTGCATTTGCCACATGTATTGTTGTCTTAACTTTGTTTTCTATTACTGAAAAACAATCCTTTCTTCTGCAACATTTCCAGCAAAGTTGATTCATTGTTTTTATTTTCATTTCTACGTTTCTATTTGGTTCTTTTTCAGCATTTCAATTTCTTTACCTGATGTTTCATCCATATTTATGATTTTTCCTCCAATTTACTGCTTTGTTCTTTTTGACACTGTCTTGCCCCACATTTTCTTAGTTCTGCTTTTATTTGAGGTGTTATTATGGTCGTTCATTCTTTTTAAAGGTAGAATTCTGAATGACTTCTCAAACAATTCTACTACCTCAGTGCTTTTGATTGACAATATAAAGGAGTTAGAAGGATCAACGTCTTTGTGTTCCTCTGCACATCTGTGGAAGGTATCTTCCAGTTTTAACTCTTTTTTTTACTCTATTTGTTGTCTTGTTTTTGTTTTTTGTGAATCTTACTTAGAGGATTTCTTTCACTAGAAGTTACATTTGTTGCAGCTATTTAGGGAAAGAACACAGCAGTGCCTTACCCCAAACACTTATCAAAATTCTGGTTTACTCAGCTGTAAAAGACCCTTTTGCTTTATATTTGTTCCTCTATTAAAACACGGAGACTGCTGTAGAGAGGCAGTCACAATAGAAGAATGCCATGTGAGGGCTAGCAGCAGAAAGAAAATGCTACATACAGTGATGTCATGAGAGGGATGGCAGTAGAGAGATCAAGTGAAATTTTTCAAAATAATCCCCAGAGCCGTCTCAGCACCAACAAGATATATGGACTTTTATATGCTTTTAGGGAGTGGTGGTAAGTTTTGCACAACATTATTTAGTTCAGCCTAGCATATGTGACAGAGCATGAAAGAGCCAAGTCCTGGTTGGGGCTGTAAACTAAAGGTTGTTGTTAAGCCACAGCGCAAATAGCTTCTAGCTTCTTCTTTTTTTTTTATTAATTACAGTTTATTCACTTTGTATCCCCCCTGTAACTCCCTCCCTCTTCCCCTCCCAATCCCACCCTCCCTCCCCCTTCTCCACCCGTGCCCCTCCCCAAGTCCACTGATGGGGAGGTCCTCCTCCCCTTCCTTCTGATCCTAGTCTATCAGGTCTCATCAGGAGTGACAGCATTATCTTCCTCTGTGGCCTGGTAAGGCTGCTACCCCCTCAGGGGGAGGAGATCAAAGAGGAGGCCAATTAGTTCATGTCAGAGACAGTCCCTGTTCCCATTACTATGGAATGCACTTGGACACTGAACTGCCATGGGCTACATCTGTGCAGGGCTTCAAGGTTATCTCCATGCATGGCCCTTGGTTGGAGTATCAGTCTCAGAAAAGACCTTTGAGCCCAGATTTTTTGGTTCTGTTGCTGTCCTTGTGGAGCTCCTGTCCTCTCCAGGTCTAACTATCTCCCACTTCTTTCATAAGATTCCCTGAACTCTGCCCAAAGTTTGGCTATAAGTCTCAGCATCTGCTTTAATATCCTGCAGGGTAGAGCCTTTCAGAGACCCTCTGTGATAGGCTCCTGTCCTGTTCCCTGTTGTCTCCTTCTTCTGATGTCCATTCTCTTTGCCTTTATGAATGGGAATTGAGCACCTTAGCCAGAGTCCTCCTTCTTGATTAATTTCTTTAGATGTACAGATTTTAGTATGTTTATCCTATATTGTATATCTAATATCCACTTACGAGTGAGTATATACCTTGTGTATCTTTCTGCTTCTGGGATACCTCACTCAGAGCGATCTTTTCCAGTTCCCACCATTTGCCTGCAAGTTTCATGATTTCTTTGTTTTTTATTGCTGAGTAATATTCCATTGTGTAGATGTACCACAATTTCTGTATCCATTCCCCAACTGAGGGGCATCTGGGTAGTTTCAAGCTTCTGACTGTTACAAATAAAGCTTCTACAAACATGGTTGAGCAAATGTCTTGTATACTTGAGCGTCTTTTGGATATACGCCTAGGAGCAGTATATCTGGATCTTGAGGAAGAACTATACCTAATTGTTTGAGAAAGCACCAGAGTGATTTCCAAAGTGGTTATACAAGTTTGTACAACTTTGGACAAGGCTGTACAAGTTTACATTCCCACCAGCAGTGGAGGAGGGCTCCCCTTTCTCCACATCCTCTCCAGCATGTGTTGTCACTTGAGTTTTTTATCTTAGCCATTCTGATGGGTGAAATCTCAGGGTATTTTTGATTTGCATTTCCCTGATGACTAAAGACGTTGAACATTTCTTTAAGTGTTTCTCTGCCATTTGATATTCCTCAACTGAGAATTTTGTGTTTCTCTCTGTATGCCATTTTTAATTGGATTACTTGATTTGTTGTCATTTAACTTCTTAATTTCTTTATATAGTCTAGATATTAGTTCTCTGTCAGATATAGGGTTGGTGAAGATCCTTTCCAAATCTGTGGGCAGTTGTTTTGTTCTGACAACAGTGTCCTTTGTTTTACAGAAGCTTTTCAGTTTCATGAGGTCCCATAGTTCTTGAAGTCCTGGCTAGAGCAATAAGACAATTAAAGGAAATCAAGGGGATACAAATTGGAAAGGAAGAAGTCAAAGTATCACTATTTGCAGATGATATGATAGTATACGTGAGTGACCCCAAAAACTCTACCAGGGAACTCCTACAGCTGATAAACACCTTCAGCAAAGTGGCTGGATACAAAATTAACTCAAAAAAATCAGTAGCACTCCTGTATACAAAAGACAAAAGGGCTGAGAAAGAAATTAAGGAAACAACACCCTTCACAATAGCCACAATGGACATAAAGTACCTTGGTGTGACCCTAACCAAGCAAGTCAAAGACTTGTATGGAAAAAACTTCCAGTCTCTGAAGAAAGAATTAGAAGATATCAGAAGATGGAAAGATCTCCCGTGCTCATGGCTTGGCAAGATTAACCTAGTAAAAATGGCCATCTTACCAAAAGCAATCTACAGATTCATTGCAATTCCCACCAAATTACCAACACAATTCTTTACAGACCTGGAAAGAAAAATTCTCAACTTCCTATGGAATAACAAGAAAACTAGAATTGCTAAAACAATCCTCTACAATAAAAGATCTTCTGGAGGTATCTCCATCCCTGATTTTAAGCTTTACTATAGAGCAACAATACTAAAAACTGCATGGTACTGGCACATAAACAGACTAGTGGATCAATGGAATCAAATAGAAGACCCAGAAATAAACCCACACACTTATGGACACCTGATTTTTTACAAAGATGCCAAAACCATACAATGGAAAAAGATAGCATCTTCAACAAATGGTGCTGGTCCAACTGGATGTCTACATGTAGAAAAATGCAAATAGATCCATACTTATCACCCTGTACAAAACTAAAGTCCAAGTGGATCAAAGACCTCAATATAAAAACACTAAACCTGTTAGAAGAAAAGGTGGGGAAGAGCCTGGAACTCATTGGCACAGGAGACAACTTCCTGAACAGAACACCAACAGCACAGGCTCTAAGGTCAACAATCAATAAACAGATAGCTTCTTAATTCTCTGTCCCACAATGAGATCTCCAAGAGGAAGATCCTCAGGCTGTGGGATCTGGCCTCTTAAGAATGAGCCCTGTCTTAAGTATTTCTGATACTTACATTGTTCTCGTATACACTCTATGTTCGCATTTCACTGGTTGATCGGGCTGCTCTGAGAGTCCTGGAGTGTCACCTTCATGAAGCTCACTCCTGAAGACAATTAATGTGGTCTGTAGGTTAGGGTAAGGCTTTTGAGGTGATGCTAGCCAGGACAAGGGCTCATTTGTAGGAACAGTGATAGCTATGGTGCACTGAGATGGCAATGGCACAGTAAATAGACACAGAGGTAGTGCTCACAGGATTTGTGTGAGTGAATGTGTGTGTGTGTGTGTGTGTGTGTGTGTGTGTGATGAACGTTACTGGTGATATAGTTTCTAGAGGTCATTTACTGGAGACACATTTGAGCTTCTGTGTCCCAAAGTGGTGTCAGCCTTTTTCCCGAGAAGATATGGAATTCCATCACAGAGAAAGAGTGCTTGTCAGTCTGTCGGTCACAAAGATAGTAATGAACTTGTTTGAGTGGTAGAGTTTCCCTGATACTTCCATTTCAGTAACTACGATCCTGCAGGCCCCCAAACATGCCTCTATTCCACTGTCTTTACTGCAGGCTAATCTTCACTTTTAAGCCATATAGAATTTCCAATTTCTTGCCTTTTGTTGCCTCCAACTGCATTTTCCTATCAAACTGCCAAGGCCCATGAGTGTTCTCATTGTGATAAGAAGTGTTATCTTAGCTCCAGAGGCAGCGGAGCACCTAGTGGAGCTGAGGTGGCCTGTTGTGTGGGAAGATAAGGTTTTTAGATTTCATAATTTATATAGTCACAGTATTGAAAGGAACATCAATTAATTAATCCCGGTGGACCCTTAATATCAAGTCTTTCTTTACCATGCTTCTGGCTAACAATTGCTTAAACCATGGTTGAATGAATTAAATTAATAGTAGTGTTCATTATTCAACCATGCAGACAGCTGTGCTGCAAATACTTCCACTGCCTGAAACCCAGGGTGGGTGTTCATCTCATACTCCATCAAATTTAAGCACAAAGCCCTTGAATGCTATCTACAGCTTCCAGAGGTTCAGGTCAACTCTCTGGAGCTAGGTGCTCAGTCATGCTTTCCTTCCTTTGCACGAGATGGAACTCATCGCACCCAATGTTTATCTGCACAGACCCAGGAAATGAGACAGAGCAGCCATCTAGTTAATCCAGGTCAATGGGAAATTGTGGTCATTGAGGTGAAGGGAAATCCAGGGATCCTAAATCTTCTAGGCCACCATTTATTTTGGCTAAATTGAAATAGCTGCTCACTCTTTCCGTGTCACTCTCATATGCTTACTGCAAGGAACATTTGCTTCCTTCAGCTGGTTTGTCCTCCTTTTCAGTTTTTAGAAGGGATTTGTGTTACCCGTTATTCAACTAATTACCAGCTTTCTAGCAGACTTGTTGATTTTCTTTATTTTTTTCTTCACAATTTATTCATTATATATCCCGATTGAAACCCCTTAGCTTGCTAAGTCTCATCAGGACTGCCTGGATCCTCTTCCTCTGTGGCCTGGCAAGGTTGCATCACCAGGAGTGAGTGATTAGAGGCAGCTCCTGCTCCCCTCACTCAAAGATCCAAGGGAGATTGAGCTGTCAATTAGCCACAACTGAACAAAGGGTCTAGATCCTCTCCATGTATGGGCCTCCTGTTGTACATCGGTCTCTGCAGGACCCCATGAGCTCAGATCCTTTAGCTTTGTTGGTCTCCCTGTGGGGCTCCTGTCCCCTCCATGTCCCTCTCTTCTTCCATAAGAATCTTTAATTAAATATACCTAGCATAATTTTAAAAGCATACAATCATTTGCCCTTATCCAGTTAATTAACCATTTCTTACTTTACTCTATGCAACCTCACTCCAATCCAAACTGGAAAAGGAACTGTGCATGTAACAATTCTGATTTTACTGCTTTGGACTTGAGTCCAAGTTGTCCAGGAATGTTTTTCTGGTGTGCTGTTATTCATTGACAACAGGAAAGCTCACGGGCATCTTACTGGAGATGTTATAAAAGGAACCACACAAGCCAGACGACTTTGGAAACCTCACAAAAGAGAAACATGGCTTTCAGAGACATCTTAAATTATCTTGTGAAAGTGGAATTTGTTGCAATGAACATAGAGATTTTTTTATCTCATCATGGCACTGTGAAATTGATACTTTTAACAGTTAAAATAAATTCTCTCTCTCATCAGATATTTTTATATGACCAAAAGCTATTTTCTTAAGCAAGTAATTTTTTCTTGTGTAACATTTCTTTAAAAAAAAGTTTGTTTGGTGCAATTTCACAAATAAAATCTAATGTAGTCCCTTCTTATTGATTTATGGTGACCATCACAAACCCACACAGCACCCACCTCACCT
Source organism: Psammomys obesus (assembly GCF_907164565.1). Lineage (NCBI taxonomy): Eukaryota > Metazoa > Chordata > Mammalia > Rodentia > Muridae > Psammomys > Psammomys obesus. Next base: position 7,301,085 of record NW_026585742.1, read on the forward strand.
TGCAGATCCCATATGTCAGGCTGTGAGTGATGGAGAAAGCTCAGTAGGATGCAAATCTTACCGACTGGGTGACCTTGGGAAAGTCAGGTTAACTTTCTATTTCTCAGGGAGATTCCTCTCAAAAATGGTTTAGAAGATGAAAGACACAAGGTATGAAACCTCAGTCCTGGGTCCTGCTCCACTTCAGATAGGCTCCCCTTCTTGAGTTCCCTGGGAAGAGGCCTTCCCTGGTTCTGACCATAACCCTGACTGGAATGTCTGCACTGACTCCTCCCTGTGTCTCCAGAACAAGGGCAGCATTGACATCCAGTAGCATTGACTGCTACTTTGAGGGCCTTCTGCTTTCCACCAGTCCCATCACCCACATAGGTCATGTCTTGCTCTAACCTTTCTCTGATTGGTTGACAGGTGGTTGGTTGACTATGTGTATGAGTATGCATGCCCAGAAGCCAGCACTTAAGCTTAAAGAGCCCCAAGGATCTGCAAGTGTGAGCAAGTACCTTAGCAGCAGAGTTATCTCCCTAGCCACTCCCTTCTGTTTAAATATGCAAATAAAGTGTTCCTTGTCTGACTCAATCTGACTGCCATTGTCTCATGATGTGAGCAGGAGATTTAAATAGTTAAGGTTGTAAAAACCTTAGCTGCACAAATATAAGTGACTATTTTTTTAAAAGATTTATTTATTTATAATTTATACAATGTTTTGCCTCCATGTGTGCCTGCATACCAGAAGAGGGCACCAGATTCAATTATAGATGGCTGGGAGCCACCACGTGGTTGTTGGCACTTGAACCCAGAACCTCTGGAAGAGCAGCCAGTGCTTTTAACCTCTGAGCCATCTCTCCAGCCCATGACTATTAATTTTTGTTACATATTTTGCTCCCCTATATATGGAAATTCTGTGACTTTACTTTTATAGGGATACAGATGAACTCACTTTCATCCTCAAATTCCACAATCTTAATCATTTTACTGGACAGACTCAGAACCTCAGTGTCTGATGCCTGTAAACTGACTCACATATACCAACTCCAGGTTTACTCTGAGATTTCCAGCTTGATTTGATGGCTAATTTGGAGTCTGTAGTGGCTGAAATAACTATGTCTGTACAAAGTGAATGAAGCCAGGATAGTCTTCTCCCGTAGTTCTAGAAGTTCAGAGGTTAACACACCTATGTTGTCAGAGCCCTGCTCCCTCTGAAGCAGGGGGATAGTGAATCTACTTTAGCCTCTCCTGGCTTCATGTCATTGTCAGTGACACTCATAGCTGCATCACTTGTGTCTCTGTTCTCCTGGCCTTCCTCACTAAGTTCACCCAATTGTCTCTCCAATTAGTCACTGGGATAGGGATTACCTAGTCCTAACTGAAGTGACCCTAATGTCACATTCAAGGAAGTCAAGACTCAGCATACTTGTTTGGGTATGCAACTCACAACACATAAATTTTGTTTAGACAAGTACCTTCCCTGTGTGGTGCTAATTCTAAGCTGACCAAAGCAAATGGTTAAACCCATTTCAGAAACCTAAGAAAAGGTTAAGAAGGTAGCCAAAGTAACACAGTTACTGCAAAGCAGAACTCAAAGTGAGTTTTCTGTATCCCAGCCTGATGCCTCTTAAATTTTATTACCTCTATTCAATGAAAACAACCAAGTTTAGAAGTTTCTGCATATAGGGAAATAACTAGGGAATAACTAGTACTTGAAGCTAAAATAATGAATACTCCATCTCACACAATTCTGCATTCAAGAATCAGTCAGGCAGCCAAGTGAAGGCAGAGAAGGTAAATGCAGCCTATATAAATTAAATTAGTTGTTGCTGTATAAAAAATACAAATTTGAGTCTCATCATCTGCTTCCATGCCCTGACTGGTAGAGCCTTTCAGAGGTCCTCTGTGGTAGGTTCCTGTCCTGTTCCATGTTTTCTCCCTCTTCCAATGCCTATCCCATTTGCCTTTCTGAATGAGGATTGAACATCATAGTCAGGGTCCTCCTTCCTGGTTAGCTTCTTTAGGTCTGCACTTATAAGTGAGTATATACCATGTGTGTCTTTCTGTTTCTGGGATACCTTACTCAGGATGATCTTTTCTAGTTCCCACCATTTGCCTGCAAATTTCATGATTTCCTTCTTTTTAATTGCTGTGTGGTATTCCATTGTATAAATGTACCACAATTTCTGTATTCATTCCTTTGTTGAGGGACATCTGAGTTGTTTCCAGATTCTGGTTATTACAAATAAAGGTGTTACAAACATGGTTGAGCAAATGTCCTTGTTGTATACTTGAGCATCTTTTGGATATATGCCTAGGAGATATATAGCTGGATCTTGAGGTAGCACATTCCTAATTGTCTGAGAAAGCACCAGATTGATTTCCAAAGTGGTTGTACAAGTTTACATTCCCACCAGCAGTGGAGGAGGGCTCCCCTTTCTCCACATCCTCTCCAGCATGTGTTGTCACTTGAATTTTTCATCTTAGCCATTCTGATGGTGTGAGGTGAAATCTCAGGGTATTTTTGATTTGCATTTCCCTGATGATTAAGGACGTTGAACACTCCTGAAGAGATCTGATAAACTAGGATCAGAAGGAAGAGGAGAAGGACCTCCCCATCAGTGGACTCGGGGAGGGGAATGGGAGGAGAAGAGGGAGAAAGGGTGGGATTGGGAGGGGACAAGGGATTGCCAACAGTTGGGATACGAAGTAAATAAAGTGTAATTAATAAAAAATAAATAATTTTTAAAAATTTCATTAAAAGAGAGAGAGAGAAGTCAGTCTGGGTGTGATGTGAAAGTTGGCTATAGTTCTGACTGCTGGCTTTTATTTCTAATATCCCATCAACTAATGCAACTCTGTCAAATGGGGATGTCACATCACTCACCTTGGGAACCAACTAAAAATTAGCATGAAAAGGAATGTATGGAGGAAAAAGTGAGAAACAAGGATCTCTTTACAATATACTCTGATAGCTTGATGAATACTTTCCTTCCCCAAGCAAGCTCGGACTCTCTCTATATCTCTCTCTCTCTCACTCTGTGTGTGCGTGTGTGTGTGTCGTCTATATGTATGTGTTCCTGTGTGACTGTGTGCCCATTTGTCTGTGTGTTGCTGATGAATCTAACTGGAGGCCTTCTGTACACTGGGCAACTGTCCTATCATTGAACTGGATAGTGAGCCTTCCAGCCAGGTTTACATTTCTAAACTTCTAGGGGTGTCAGCAGAAGGACCACAGAGTCACCAAAAGCTGAAATCCATTCCTCCCTTTATCACCAATAAATGAGCTCTCTGCAGTCCTCCAATAAATTCTGAAATCTCTTATAATTCTGCCACTGGCTTTTATATAAGATTTAAGTCTGCTCAGAATGAAAGGGTCATCATTTTAGAAATACAGCAGTACTTGTAGAATGAAGAACTATATAAACTTTTACTATAGCAGCTGGAATAACTTACACTGAACTACATTTCTCATTCTTTTCCCAAGTTCCAATATTCTTCTTCATATGTTAGCAGAGGTATTAATTTTTTATTGTGATACCAAATTTAATATCTTCAATAGTTTATATCTTTAAAGCCCTAGTTTGGGTGTTCTACTTATTTAAGTAAGAAGATAGTAGCTATTTTCCAGAGTGTATTCATCTGTTGTTTTCTCAATAATGTTTACAAGATTTCACTTGTAAGCATGTAGAGTCATATTAAATTTCCCACATTTTGGTTATACCATGGGTTCTGAATAAATGTTTGTTGAAAAGTAAGTATATGGGTATATCCATTCAAACTCTTCAGTATATACTGGAATGCTGAAGAGGTAGGCTCTAATGCCAGGAAAGGAATGGTTTTGCTAGTGAGATGAAAGCATGCAGGCAAAGAGGAAAACTTCCTTTGTCTGTGTCCTTACATAGTTTCCTAGTTGGCCCACATTAGAGATAGGTCTTACAACCTCAAAAGACCTAGATTAAAAGATTGTCTACCATCCTCAAGATCCAAATTGAAGGTATGTCTTTTCCAAGCACAAAAGATCTGGATTAAAGGGGTGTCTTCTTACCTTAAAGATCTGGATTAGGAGTAAATCTCTCTACTTCAAATAAGCAAAGCTCCCTCACTGGTGTGCAGTACTATTTTTTTGAGTTTTAGTTAATTTCAGATGTAGTCAAGTCGAAAACCAAGGATAGCCATTACACCATCTCTAGTGATTCTCAGAGTTTCAGATTAAAATTTATGCAAGATGTTTTAGTATGTCAGGACTTTTTATAGCCCAGTTATGTATGGCTCAGGGACGTGAGATGTCAAATGCTCATGGTCACTAAAAACTGGCCTGAGACAATAGTTCATGCCAATGAAAACTAAAGATCCAGACATTCATGGGCATACTCAAAACAGAATCAAGCTTAAATACCAAACTAAAAGGAAAGAGAGAGAGAGAGAAGAAGGGAAGGATAAATTGAGGAAAAGTAAAAGATATCTGAAGAGTGAGAGATGTTTTCAAGAAAAGAAAAAGGTATTATCTAGGGTTTTTATATGACTATGGCAGAGACTAGAAAAAGGTTAAGAAAATTGCTCAGATGTTAGTTAGTTGTTGGGTCTTATAGGGAACATGCTAGTGGAAGGTTCACATGATCTGTATTTGTGTCTCCCTGATCCAACTAGAGAGATGCTCATTCAGTTTGAAGCCCCCCCCTTTTTTTTGTCTCTGACTTGTGTTTTGTTAGCTGCTGTCTTGACCATCCAGTAGCTGACAGTCATTGGCTGGTATTGTTGCTTTGTGATATCTTGTCTTAATTATCCTAAGTTCTCTTTGTACATGATCATCTTTACTATGAAAGATTTAGCTCTCTCACAGCCACCAAGATGTAACCTCAGCACTTCCTGGTTGTCTCATATTTAGCTCCTTGTCTAAGAGGAGGTTCTGGGTAGTCCCCTAGGTGGACACTTCCAATTGGAAGTCATCCTTACTTACAATTTAACCTAGTACAGGTAGCTATATTAGAAGTGAAATTACATGAAAGATCAGCAGTGTCCTCAAATTCTTCTTCAAGGGGTTTTTGGGAGGGGGCAGCTGGCCTAATGCCACTGGCCTAGAGCCCTGTCCCTCCTCTTATCTTTTTTACCTTCTCTATTTTATACCAAGATACAAATGTCTGTTCATCCTCCTTAGTGCTTTAGACTCTGGTTTTAGCCCTTAATTTTTCTTGGTACAGCCTCAGGTTTTACTGCAACCTGTGTGAACAACTTGCATCTTTCATATGAACCTCTTGTTCTTACTGTTTCCCATGCCCTAGTTCTTGACTCAAAACCATCGCCAGATGTTAATATGTTATGATTACAGACTTAACTGTGGCCCATGAGTCCAAGGCCCTGCTTCTCATGAGCCTCTTTCTATTGTCATATCAGTATTATGAATAGCAAGAGCAGCCTGTTACATGGAGGGTGTCTAAAGTATAACAAAAAAAAAAAAACATTTAAATCATTTTTGTTCAGAAAACTATAGTATTTGTTTTTAAAGTCTATGGAGACCTGAAGGTCTTGGTTCTGTTGTAACACCAGCCTTTGCTCCCTGCTGACTGCCTGTGTAACCCTGAGCTACAGGATTCTAGCCATGCTAGAAAATATATTGCATACACAACTGTTTCCTTACCTACCAAAAGACTAAAGAATGTGCTTTCAAAGATGAGAAAGACCCCAGAAATCATCATTGTCAAAAACTCAGTGTTTGTCAAGATGAGCATAGAATTTTAAAAAGTACTGTGCACTTTTTTGTGATGAACTCAAAACAGAACTCATATGAAATATTTTATTTTATGACTCTCTTCAGACTATAATATATCTTGTATTGTCTCCCTAGCACAGGGTTTCACAAAAACAATCCACATTTCCTCTTTTGGTGGAACAAAAAAGTGTAAATGGCTCCTCAGAGAAGAGAAATAGGAAAAGAGTAGTCAGTAACCTTGGACTTGAGTTCCAAGATTCTTATCTTCTGACTCTTTTTTTCTTGATTGAGAATAATTCTGTTACTGTTAAAAAAAAATAATCGAGAGCAGACAAGCTGTAAATCTCAGCAGCTCCCTGGAAAAGGATGATGGGCAAGAAAATGAAAAAAAAAAAAAAAGTCATTCCCACAGTTTGACCAGCATGGAAATCAGCCCATAGCCACAGTGGGGAAGGGTACCTTTAGAGAAAGAATAAGGAATCCCAATGTGTTAGGCAAAGCAAGCTTATAAAACAGAAAGAAGAGGAGAAGGTATTAAAATTCTCCTTTAATAATGACAACTAGGCAAGAAGGACATATAGGCTGGGTTGCCTAAAGTCTTACTATTGGTCAGTAATATACCCTCTGAGCCAAGATGAGAGTACCAAGCAAATCCTGATGTCCCAGCTACTTTAGACATAATGACTAAGCTCCATTATCAAGATCCACATAAGAGTGGAGAATGTCTGTGCACCATAAGTCTACTCAGTTTCTTCCTCCTTCTTGTTGGTACATTATGGTACAGTATTAATGTACATTGGGTTAAAAGAAACATTAGGGTTAAGTCAATTCAGGCTGGGTGATAGGCAAATGGCTCAGCCAATAAATATACTGTCTGTGCAAACCTGATGACCAAACTTTGATTTGGAAATAAGCAGATCCCCACAGACTGGTGGTCAAGCAACCTAGACTAAATTGTGAGTTTCTCATTCAGTGAGAGACCCTGTCTAGACAGTAGAGTGATAGGAGACATAGGCCTCCTGCTTTTGTAGCCATATGCACACAAAAGGGTATACAAACCCACACACTTATCTGCATGCACTACACAGAAAAGCAACAAAAACGTCAACACCACCAAAATCCACTGAGGTTCACAACACTAGGAATAAGACAATAAGTCTTGGAGCTGGTGGTGAGACATCCAAGCTAAAATAAGAAGGGTGGACTGTTTTAGATGATAAATCCAGTGTCGGTGGGCTGGCTGGATCTCAGAAGCCCCTCCGCTAAAAAGCATATATACAAGACATGGTTACCATTTCACAGATACTTGCTTCTAATGCAGTTAAGTGTTGTGGAAGTTTTGGTTTATGATATGTAAACATATTTATTTTTTAATCCCGAGATGTGGGATATGGGACCGATTTAGACCGTCCACAGCAGCAAACTATCTGCCTCATGCAGACTCTGAGAGAGGCTCTTTGCCAGCTTTAGATAGTTTAAATCTGAGGACTCTGGAGAGGGAACAAATGCCAAAGCCCAGAGAGTGTTGAGGGGGCTCCAAGGAGGAAGAATGCTGCTGTTGATTCCCCTTTGCTGCTCCTGGTTGCTGTTGATGCAGCATAAAGAGAAAAAGTTGGAGATATCCTGAAATGAGGATTGGACTTGCCCCCCAGGAACCTGATGACCCTAACCATCTCCTTAGGAAGTAGCTAACAAAATCTATACCCCTTCTCACTACTAACCGTCTTTATCTCCTACCTGGTATTAGGGTGTTGGAAGGGATTGAGGTGGAGACAGAATAAGCAATGTAAATAAAATAGTTTGAAAATGTAATGTCAAAAGTTAAGTGCTTGTAAGACTAAATGCTTGGTAAGAATGGCTTCTGAAAAGCCTCCACCTATTCCAGAAAGAGATCCACCCAAAATTGTGCCACAGAAAAGACTAGACAAGAGGTCACCACAAATTTCTGCAATACAACAACTTCTTGGTAGTCATAATAAGAGTTAGTTTTCTGCCAGGGTAAAACTCAACATGAGAACAAAGAGAGTTTAGGCAAATTAACATCTCCAGATCCTGCAGAGGTCCCAGAGGAGTGACATCCACAAGGTTGGAGAGCAGCAAAGCCAAGCAGGGATAACAGCCACCAGATGAGTCAAAATCAGAACTCTCAAAGCAAGTCAGAGACGGACAGAAGTGGGACACAGCCACCTCTACCTAAGTGAACATCCTGAGAACAACCTTTGATCATTTCAGTGCCTGGGCAAGAAGAAAAAGCACATAATGTGACCTCCTCTAATTGTCTTGATTCCCAATATATTCAGAAAAGTAGCTCATCTCAACAAAAACTACCTCAATCTTACCTGTTTCTGCCATAAATTCTATTTTTAAGAAACACTAGATAAATATATTAATGATTTTTTTTTCATCTCTTGGGACACCTCCCAACTCTCTGGAATTTCTCTCATCTTTCTTAAATTCTTAAAAGCCTCCTTCACTTTGATTACACTTTCATGTGTCTGTATCTTTAATTATCATTGGTATGGGGCAACAACCATCAGGGCCACTATCTCAGGTTGGCTTTCAGTGACAGATAAGTATACCTGAAGTACCTGATCACAGCCTTCTAGTCTGCAAAAGGCTCTCTCACTGTCAAAGACTGGCATCATAGCTACATGAAAGAAACAGGAGGCACTGCTGAGAGAACTAACAAAAGATACAGTCTGGCAGAAATGCCTTCTCATATGAATTTGTTCAGGAATATCAGTGTACATTTTCATTGAAAGAAAAATTTTAATGATCCAATCCCTTAGATGCACGCTTCCTAGTCCCTGACTGACTCTGGATCTTAGAATACACTATCATCTTGGCAAAATTTCTCTGAAAGAATAAAAATAAAGTAAGCTTTAATGAAACTCTATTTAAAGACATTCTACCAAATGCAATGATGTGCCATTTAATCCTTAAGCATGTGTGTGTGTGTGTGTGTGTGTGTGTGTGTATGTGTGTAATCTAGCCACACAAAACTCATGACCATTACTATACTTCTCAGGAAGTCAAGCTTTACCCTTGATCATGAGGGTGTGGTCTGAAAGCAGGCTCACAGAGATAGGAGGTGTAATTGTGCCCAGATGGTGCTTGTGTCTTTCCACCATTGGCTGAGATTAGCCTCACAGCCTTTCTCGCGCAGCTAGTCCTAGATGAACTGCTACATAGGAATCAAACGGGAAAGTGTCACCACTTTCATCTGAGAATGTAGCATGGAATCGCTGGAAACAAGGTTTTTATAGAATGGGGGGCTAGTAAAATATTTGCATAATGGTGAAAGAAGGGGTTTCTTGTTAGAAACACACATTTTAAAGTGTTTGACAGAAAATTAATATTTAACGCTTCTTCCACAGAGGTGATAAACCATTCTGCTTTCAGTACTTTATACAAGAAAGGAAGCTACACAATGGACAACCCACTGGTTCCCTTCTCCAAACTCTGTCCAATGAACTAAAGATGAAAAACAGATTAATATGGTAAAACCTCCTTCAGTCCGTATCTACTAGTATGATAAATGCTGGTTTTGTTTTGGAAGTTTCTGTGTCTGTCTGTTTGAAGAGCTAGGATAAAACCAGGGCAGGTATTTTCATGTTTGAAAATTAGCTTTTTTACTCTGCAGTCTCCAGCTGCTGTTATTATTTTTAGCATTTTATGAATTCATTTTTGTGTTTTTTCACTAACTATATGTGAACAATGACTAATTTACTCAGGTATGGAGTTCCAGGCACTGTGTAACCAGTGCTTTCATTCTCGAGTCTGTGTCCAAGCTCAAACAAGAGTTTCCGGGTAAAGGACTCAATCATACAGAAGCTGGAGCACAGTCTTTTAAGTACTATAACTCAGAGAATCCTGCAAGCACATAAATGTGATCAATACGATAGTTCTAATGTATATCAGTTGTAGTTCTTAAAGCACTTTGTACCAAGCTGTAGAAATGTGACGTAGTCCCAGAGGAAGAGACTGCTGTCCTCATGCAAGAAATAAATTTAGCTGTGAATATTTCAAATGGGAAGTATCTCTGAATTACAATAGATTCTATTCAGCATAGTATTTCTTCTTCTTTGTTCATTTTAATTATAAACGGTAACTTAACCATTTCCACTAATGAGAACAGAGAATTCTAGGGAGAAAAATTCATTCACATAACTCGAACGTCTAAATTTAGCTGAAACGGCATCACCAGCAGCACTTCAGGCAGAGCTGAAAATGGGGCGAGGCAAGAACACACAATCTGCTCTGCTTTGATGTTCATGATTATGAAAATGTTTCAGTGTGAACCATAGCCTAGAGGCAGACGAGAGAACAAGAGGAGAAAATCTCTGTATTAATGCACTGGATGAACAAGCAAAATGCAGATTAGGGTCAATCCTGTCACCACAGCTTTCAGTACCATTGTCTCGCCAGGGATGCTGGGACTCTTGAAGGCGAGCAGCACTGCTGAGCCAAGGAAACAAAACAAAACAAAACAAAACAAACAAACAAACAAAACACCTTGGTCCTGCTAACATCCCAATCTTTACAAAACCATTTAGTCTCATTCCCATGTATGGTGATTTGAATAGGATGTCCCCCAAAGTTTCAGGCATTTGAATAATGCATCCCCACTTGGTGACATTGTTTGGGAAGGCTTAGGGAGTATGCCCTTCCTGGAGAAAGTATGGCACTCGGGGCAAGTTTTGAGAATTTTAAAACTCTTGCCATTTTGAGTTCACTTTATCTGCTTTCTGTCGTGGCTGGAGATGTAAGCCTTTGGCTCTCTGCTTCAAGCTCCAGTTTCCATGTCTGTTTTTTTACATACTTCCTCTCTGTAATGCTGATGGACTCCTATATGTTTAACATCATAAACCTCCAATAAAACCTTCCATCTATAACTGCTTTATTACAACAATAGAAAAGTAACTAAACCACCATAACATTACAGTAATGGAGAAACAAGAAAAAAGAGACTACACAGAAGTTAAAACTGCCAAAAGCAACAAGTCTTAGAATTGATGGAAAAGCTAAACTCCGCAGAGAAACATCAGCAGACCCAGGAGAGGAGATCACAGTTCTCCACAGTGTATTGTTCCACACTAAGATACAAAGAAAAATGAAGACACGGGGTTGCCCCTCAATTGGGAAAACAGTACAGCTTTTACTGGGTGTCATTAGAGACTTACCATCTTCCTAAGTGTCAGCTGCTATGACACCTACCAAATAGTTTGTCCTGATTTTTAAGAAGTTTTGTTACAGTTGTTCAGGAAAACTTATCAAGATAGTTTGCACATCTAGACATCTTAGAGAAATATATACCCATCGAGATAAAGAAGATATAACAGCATAACAAATTTGAATAAAAAAGGGGCTTTGGTGCTATATTTCTTCTATTCCTCCAACTTCTCTTTATATGTAGAATTTTTTTTGAAATTTTAAAGTGTAACAGAAAATGGCATTCTGTTCTGTAATATAGTGAGAAGCAGAGATACACAGTGAACTATAAAATGAGGAGAAAACAAATAGCAGAATATAACTTCCTGTGTTTAAAAGCTGTGATGGCAAAGAAGATGGCAACTAAGCCTGCTTTGAAAGCTTCACAAGGGAAATGACATGTAAGCCCTTGGAAACAGAACACTTACAACAAGCAAAGAACACATGCTCTCCCAATGATTCTGTGACAAAGGCTAGCAGGGAACTGCCAGTGCAAATCTAGCCTAAACACGTACCCTCCAGCCTGGGGCAGATATGGCTATGGCATATCAGAAACAGTACATTTCTACTATTACAGAAGCAAAAGAACTGCCATTTCTATCAGTGGGAGACAAGAGTGCCCACTTGACAGTGGTTTTGAAGTTCGTATTGGAATGATTGCTGTCTAATATATTTACACATAAACACACACACACACACACACACACACACACACACACACACACACACATCCTGTTCCAAGGATCCCAGTTAGCACATACCTTGGCTCTTGTTTATGGTTCCTTAGGCAATTCTAAGGACTAAGAGAGGAGACCAGAAGTTCCAAAGTGAAACAGGAATAGAAGAGGATCCATGAGCAAGTGGGGACTCAGAGATGGAAGAGCCTCAGCAGAATAGGCATAGGCTAAGCTTTGGGGTGTGTCTTAGAGGGTTTCTGTTACTATAAAGAGACACCATGACCAGGGAAAGGCTTATAAAGGAAAATATTTGGGGCTGGCTTACAGTTTCAGAGTTTTAGTCCATTATTGTCAGGGCAGAGAGCATGGTTCTATGCAGGCAGACATGGTACTGGAGAAGGAGCTGAGAGATCAACATAAAAATCAGTCGGATGGCAGCAGAGGAGATGGTGCTGCTAGACCTGGCTTCAGCTGTGGAGACCTCAGAGGCCACTCCCTATTGACACACCTGCTCCACAAGGGGAGCAGCACTAGTAGCGGCACTTCCTGAGAACCTATGGGAGACATTTTTATTCAAACCAGGACAGGGTATATAGCACTGCCACAAATTCCACTGTCACCAAACGTAGGATGAGATCAGAGCCGCTAAGCCTTCCAGGGTCTCGAGCATGTGAAATGGTGCATGGCAGCACCTGAGAGCAGAGTACCTCAGCCTGCCCCCTGTGAGTTTGTGGATTGAAAGTCATGTATTGCACCTATAATCTGTATTTAATGAAAACAGTTCCAAACCCTCGTGACATTTGGCAAGAAAAAGTACCAGAAAAACAAAACACAGTATTTGTTCATTTTGTTTTACTCTTCTTAGCATACTGAGGGGAGGCAGGAGATAGGAGAAAGGAAAAGATGGAAAAGCGAGCACAGTCAGAGTTAACTTGCTGCTCTAGTTCATGATGACAAAACACACTGAGACACTGTGAGCCGTTCTGTTAATGGTGAAGACTGAAGACTGTATCACTAAAACCAATGCTGAGCTCTGAGGATCGCCCTTCTCTGAACACTGAACCTACTGAGGGCAGTTAAGAGTTATTGCACTTCCTGGTCTCCAGCAGAAATGTCTTGTCTAGATTAAATAAGAGAATCTAGGAATTGCAGCAGACAGAACTAAGTAAAAATCAAGAATGTTGGCTGGGGTGTTCTCAGGGGGAAGTGGCTAATCTGACTTATTAAAGACCCTAGGCTAATTCCTCAGCGGATGAAGATTGCTTAGCGATCAAAGAAAGGCTGTGCTATTCTCGATTTTGCTTAAAAACCTCAATAAGGCTACAGTGGCTTTTTTCTTGCTGGATGTCAACAGTTCCCAAGTCAGATAAAGTATCTAAGAGGGTTGAGGAAAGCAGGAGGCCTTCTCCCAGGCATAAGGACACTGTAAGCTTGTTTTATGTTTTTAAAGGCACCTTAAGTCTCTCACATGTGTCTATACAGTGACCCCTCACACTGTAACAACAATGATGGGCTTCTTGTTGGAACTCTGTGTCCACAGAGGTCTCTGCTGGCACTGACAGCTTTTGATCCTGATTTAATACTTTAAGTGCTTCCTTTGTTGTATTGCCAATATGTTGGAGGGTTATTCAGATCAAGAAAAAACATAAACATTGGAGTATCCTATTTCAGGGCTAAGCAGTATCTCACAGTTGAATCTGACTCAGGAAAATGCTTATAATGTGGCTAAGGTGTTCCTGTGAAGTGCCCTCTCCTGGTAAGCTCTACTATTAGGCTGGGAAACTTGTAATATGGCTCTAGGATGAAGACCATGCAGGAACATACTGTAAGGAGTGAAGGAGCCCAGGAGCCCTACTGCCATGGGAGGAACTATCTCCCCATGCCGGTGATGGAAGTTAGCTGCTAAATCCACAAGTGCCCATTTCCCAGTCTCTGTTTCATTTTTCTATATGTTGCAACGCTGGATAAAGTGGAGAAAGAATGTGTGTGTGTGTGTGTGTGTGTGTGTGTGTGTGTGTGTGTATCTGTGTATGTGTCTGTATGTGTGTCAGTGTGCATATGTGTGTACCTGTGCATATTTACACACATGTACATACACACACACATATGTCCTATTCTTTCTCTTAATGTGGACAAGTGTCTGACCCAGAGCCAAGCTTTAAGGCCAGTATTCTGATAGCATAGTAAAAGCACCTAACAAGTCCACTTAAAACAAAGCAGGACAGAATTGTTTCTGTAAGTAATTTAAGCAAACACCAGCAGTTTTCTGTTAGAAGTAGTTGCCTTGAACATCCCCACACCAGCTTCAGAATCATTCCGTAATAAGTGTGCCCTTGCCCCTGGATGCTTTCTGCCCTGCAGCAAATTTCCTTGCTTTCACCTTAGGTAAGCTTTGGACAGACCCTCTGCAGCACGACCTTTCTTAAGATCTCTTTACACTAGATAGGGAATCAAACAACCAAAGAGAGGACACCATGCACAAAGCTCTATGAACCAATGAGCTTACAGAGTTACTTATAGATGCATGGGTGAGGGTTACGTTAGACATGAATGATTGATTAAATATGGGAATGAGATAATGGTGAAACTAAACTATATTATATAAATACAGGTATTGGTATAATGTTCTTTTGAAATGTGTACACTTTACCCTTGTTCATTCAAATACTGATTTCTCTCCCCCACTCTCTGGTTTCAATCTGGTCATTGCATTGTGATACTTACTCTAATCATCACCTGTCTCAATTTTGCGTAAACATGCCAAAATAAAGCAACTAGCCACAATGTCGAGCAACGGAAAGGAAGCAGGAAGAAAAGGAGGAGCCAGAGGACAGGAAGGTGGGAGGCAGAGGAGGAGAGAAGGGTAGGAGATCTGGGAGAGCAGAGGCAGGAGGAAAGGTCTTGGAACAATGTGGAGAGATGGACCGTACCTAAGATTTCACTAAAAGCAAGTATAACGTGGAAAATCTAAATGGTATGAAACTATGCGGGCTTGGAGGTTTGGGATGGAACAACTATTGCCCAGCATTGTGTTCTAGGTTAATTAAATAAATCATGGTCTCTGTGTGGTGATTTGGTTATACAGCTGTTGTATTTAGTAATACAACAGCATTACTAAAAATAAAAGATAATTATTAGTAACTATTAATCACCACTTATAACATACAGGTTTATTGAAGCAGCCTGAGAGGGAAGGGAGAGGTACATGCAAAGAGAGAGTAGAACAGAGTAGAAGAGGGGGTGGAGGAAGGAGAAGTGAGAGAGAGGGAAAGGGCAAGGGCAAAGGGAAAAAAACGCAGGGTGAACCAAGATGTCTGGATTATATAGTGAAGGTTCTCTGGGAGAGGGAAGCCATGCCCGAGGTAGAGGGCAGGGTAAGCCAGCCATGCCCTGCAGTGGGTAGGTTGCTGAAGGTGAGTAGGTAATCCAAGAAGAGTCACACTGTCAATAGCCCACCCCAGCAAGGATAACAATTTGCCAGAGTTTCATCCCTAGAGCTCCCTGCCCAGTTGGTAAGCAGCTACACTGAAAGCTCTCCTCTCCCTGGCAATAGCTTCCTGCCATGCCTAGTGAATCCTGTAACTTCCTGGGCTTCTTAAGAATCCTAAGTCTTTGCATATTTCCTTCTATTGGAGGAATTAGCTGCACAACACCCTCACTCATGCTCTGGACCACACTTGAAGTTTCTATTATTGCCAAACTGATCAATGCATGAATTTTAATGGGAAACACTTAATTAAGATACAGAGGTAAAAGGGGATCCAAGATGGCAGCGCCAGGAGGACACTCTTTCTGACCAACAATACAGCAGGATCTGCACAGTGACCAGCAGACAGAACTCTGGGCCCTAAAACACCAGCAACTGGTGTTTCCCAGGTGAGAGGATACCCCATGGTGTGGGATTCAATCAGCTTCAGGTCACCCAGCTAAACCTCAGAAGAGTTCCTGGTTCTACCAGGTGCTTGGTCATCAGCCCAGAGCCACAAGCCAGTGTGATCTGATCACTGTCCCAGACTAAACTGTGGGACCCACAACACCAGAGACTGGGATTTCCAGTCGAGAGAAACCCCACAGTGCAGAAAATGATGAGGACTGACCTTAGGTCACCTAGACAATCCCTGGAAAAGACCCGGGGTCTGAAGGGCGCCCATCAGCCAGCCCAGAGGGGGGTGCACAGGCACCAGCACAGAGTCCTGCCTGTACTCCTGGCTCATTAGCCCAGATAGAACTGTGAACCCCAGGGCACCAGAGGCTGAGATTCTCTATCAGGTAGAAACCCACAGTGAGGAGAACAGTGGGGGTTTGACCTCAGAGCACTCAGCCAACGCCACCCCTCCCCCCGAAAAGTTCTCAGGAAAAGTTCCTGGGTTTCTGCAGACACCCAGGCACCCAATCACCAACAAGGCAGAGCCACGTGCCTGTGCATGCAGGCATGAGTGCCATGCTCACCTGCCATTGGTTATGGCTAAGGCACTGGGGCACACAGCTGCAGCCTCAGACCTACAAAAGCCTGAGAGCCATTGGAGCAGCACTCATATACTGCTCCAAGGTGCAAACAATTATCACTGACAAAACAGCAGAACACCCTGGTTCTTCAAGAGGAATGTGCCCAGCAAATACAGCTTAAGAGCAGCAGCAGCAGCTCATGAAATTCAGAGTAAAAAAACCAGCAGCAGGGCAGCCATCTCCAGGACTTTTCCTAAAGGGAGGAGAGCCTTCCTGAACACCACAGTTACCACAGAGGTCCATATGCCTGAAGTGAACTGTGACAATTACTGAGAAGCACCACCATTCAGTTGGCCATACCCAAAAAGCTGAGATCTCCTTCAGAACCCTGCCAAGGGGATTCTCTCCAACCCAGGACCCCAGCAGGCACCAGATATTAACAGACATACCTGAGACAGCCAGAGGTGTAGAGGCCAACATAAAAGCACAACCAAAAAAGGGCAAAGCAATATGGCATCCCCAGAACCCAGTTATCCAGGGACAAGTAGCCCTGGATACCCTAACTTAAGTGAAATTCAAGAAGATGACCTTACATCTATGTGTATGAAGAGGTTAATGGAGGAGACAAGTAAAATGCATAAAGAATTAGAGGAAGATAAAGTCAAACAGATTATGGCCATCCATAAAGAAAGACAGGAAGATGGAGCCAAACCAATTTGTGGCCTTCAGAAAGGAAATGAATGAAATAAAAGAAACAGGGGAATGTTCAAACAAGCAGGTGAAGGAATTGAAGACAAAACAGGAAAATGCAGTCAGACAGTAAAGGAAATACACAAAATGGTTCAAGATCTGAAGATAGAATTGGAAAAATTAAAGAAAACACAAACAGAGAAAATCATGGAGAGGAAGAACTTAGGAAGGAAATTGGAATAGCATAAACAACAGGCTATAAGAGATGGAAGAAAGAATCCCAGGTGTGGAAGATACAAAGGAAGAAATCAATGTAACAGTCAAAGAAAATGATAAATCTAAAAATCTCCTGACACAGACTGTCTGAGAAATCCAACACAACATGAAAAAACAAAACCTAAGAATAATAGGAATAGAGGAAAAAGAAGATTCCTTCCTCCAAGGCCCAGAAAATATTTTCAACAAAATCATTGAAGAAAATTTCCCCAACTTAAAGGAGAGACCTATAAGAATACAAGAGGCCTACAGAACACCAAATAAATTAGATCAGAAAAGAAAGTCATCCCGCCACATAATAATCAAAACAGCAAATATACAAAACAAAGAAAAAATACTAAAAGCTTCAAGAGAAAGTAACATATAATGGCAAACCCATCAGAATCACACCTGACTTTTCAACAGAGACTGTGAAAGCCAGAAGGGCTCGGACCGATATCATACAGACCCTAAGAGAACACAGATGTCAGCCCAGGCTACTATACCTAGAAAAACTCTCAGTCCTCAAAGGCAGAGAAAACAAGATATTCAACAACAAAAACAAATTTCAACAATACTTACACACAAATCCAGCATTTCAGAAGATACTAAAAGGAAAAATACAACCCAAGAAAACTAACTACTTTCAAGAAAACACAGGAAATAATTAACCTCACTACAGCAAAACAAAAAGTAGCTAAACACACAAACACACTACCAGAGCCAACAACAAAATCAAAGGATATAACAGCCACTGGTAATTAATCTCTCTCAACATCAATGGACTCAATTCTCCAATAAAAAGACACCTACTACCAAACTGGATCTGTAAACAACACCCAACAATGTGTTGTATACAAAAAACACACCTAAGTCACAAAGATAGACATAACCTGAGAGATAAAGGATGGAAGAGAGTTTTCCAAACAAATGGACCCAAGAAGCAAGCAGGAGTAGCCATTCTAATATCTGATAAAATAGACTTTCAATCAAAGTTAATCAAAAGAGAGGGGGAAGGTTACTTCATACTCATCAAAGGAAAATTCCACCCAGAACCCATCACAATTCTGAACGTCTATGCCCCAAATACAAGGGCACCCACATTTATAAAAGAAACATTAATCAAACATAAACAACACATAGATCCCCACACATTAATAGTGGGAGACTTCAACAGCTCACTCTCAACAAAGGACAGGTCAACAAAACAGAAATTAAACAAAGAAACAATGACTCTAACAGAGGTCATGAATCAAATGGACCTAACAGACATCTACAGAATCTTTCACCCAAACACAAAATAATTTACATATTTGTCAGCAGCTCACGGAGCCTTCTCCAAAATAGCCCATATAGTCGGTCACAAAGCAAGCCTCAACAGATACAAGAAGATTGAAATAATCCCTTGTATCTTATCTGAACACCTTGGACTAAAGCCAGAACCTCAACAACAACAGAAATAGCAAAAAGCATACACACTCATGGAAACTGAACAACTCGCTACCCAATAACAGCTGAGTCAGGGAAGAAATAAAGAAATTAAAATCTTCCTAGAATTCAATGAAAAAATAAGGCACAACATACCAAAACTTACAGGACACAATGAAAACAGTACTAACAGGAAAGTTCATAGCACTAAGTGCCTTCAAGAAGAAATTCAAAACATCTCATTCAAGCAACTTAATGGCTCACTTAAAAGCCCTGGGGGGAAAAAAAGAAGCAGACACAACAAAAAGGGGTAGACAGCTGGAAATAATCAAACTCAGGGCTGAGATCAATAAATTAGAAAAAAATAAAACAATTCAAAGAATCAATGAAACCAATAACTGGTTCTTTGAGAAAATCAACAAGATAGACAAACCCTTAGCCAAACTAACTAAAAGGCAGAGAGAAACTATCCAAATCATCAAAATCAGAAGTGAAATGGAGGACATAATTACAGACACTGAGGAAATCCAAACCATCATTAGGTCTTACTTCAAAAGCCTATATGCTATAAAATTTGAAAATCTAAATGAAATGGACAATTTTCATGATCGATTCCACTTGCCAAAGCTGAAACAAGACCAGGTAAATCAATTACATACTCCTATATCCCCTAAGGAAATAGAAGTTGTCATCAAAAGTTTCCCATCCAAAAAAAGCCCAGGGCCAGATCGTTTCAGCACAGAATTCTACCAGACTTTAAAAGAGATAACACCAGTAATCTTCAAACTATTCCACAAAATAGAAACAGAAGGAACACTACAAAACCCATTCTATGAAGCCACAGTCACCTTGGTGCCTAAACCTCACAAAGACCCAACAAAGAAAGAAAATTTCAGGCCAATTTCCCTTATGAACATTGATGCAAAAATACTCAACAAAATACTTGCAAACCGAATACAAGAACACATCAAAGGTATCATCCACTATGACCAAATTGGCTTCATCCCAGGCTTGCAAGGGTGGGTCAACATATGGAAATCCATCAATGTGATCCACCATATAAACAAACAGAAGGAGAAAAACCACATGATCATCTCCTTAGACACTGAAAATCATTTAAAAAAAATCCAACATCCATTCATGTTTAAAGTACTGGAGAGATCAGGGATAAAAGGCATGTACCTAAAACATAGTAAAGGCAATATATAGCAAGCCTTTAGCAAACATCAAACTAGACTGAGAGATACTTAAATCAATCCCACTGAAATTGGGGAAAAGGCAAGGTTGCTCACTCTCTGCATATCTCCTCAACATAGTTCTTGAAGTCCTTGCTAGAGCAATAAGACAATTAAAGGAAATCAAGGGGATACAAATTGGAAAGGAAGAAGTCAAAGTATCACTATTTGCAAATGATACGATAGTATATCTGAGTCACCCCAAAAATTCTACAACGGAACTCCTAAAGCTGATAAACACCTTCAGCAAAGTGGCTGGATACAAAATTAACTCAAAAAAATCAGTAGCACACCTGTATACAAAAGAAAAAAAGACTGAGAAATAAATTAGGGAAACAACACCCTTCAAATAGCCACAAATGACATAAAGTACCTTGGTGTGACCCTAACTGAGCAAGTCAAAGACTTTTATGAAAAATATTTCCAGTCTCGAAGAAAGAATTAGAAGAAGATATCAGAAGATGGAAGGATCCCCCATGCTCATGGCTTGGCAGGATTAACATAGCAAAAATGGCCATCTTACCAAAAGCAATCTACAGATTCAATGCAATTACCATCAAATTACCAACACAATTCTTTACAGATCTTGAAAGAAAAATTCTCAACTTCAAATGGAATAACAAGAAACCCAGAATTGCTAAAACAATCCTCTACAATAAAAGATCTTCTGGAGGTATCTCCATCCCTGATCTCAAGCTGTACTATAGAGCAACAATACTAAAAACTGCATGGTACTGGCACAGAAACCAACTGGAACTTCAATGGAATTGAATAGAAGACACTGAAATAAATCCACACACTTATGGACACCTGATTTTTTACAAAGATGCCAAAACCATTCCATGGAAAAAAGACAGCATCTTCAACAAATGGTGCTGGATGTCTACATGTAGAAAAAAAATGCAAATAGAACCATACTTATCACCCTGCACAAAACTAAAGTCCAAGTGGATCGAAGACCTTAGTATAAAACCAGACACACTAAACTGCTTAGAAGAAAAAGTGGGGAAGAGTCTAGATCTCATTGGCACAGGAGACTACTTCTTGAACAGAACAGCAACAGCACAGGCTCTAAGATCAACAATCAATCAATGGGACCTCATGAAACTGAAAAGCTGCTTAGAAGAAAACTAAACTGCTTAGAAGAAAAAGTGGGGAAGAGTCTAGATCTCATTGGCACAGGAGACTACTTCTTGAACAGAACAGCAACAGCACAGGCTCTAAGATCAACAATCAATCAATGGAACCTCATGAAACTGAAAAGCTTCTGTAAAGCAAAGAACACTGTCATCAGAACATAACAACAGCCTACAGATTGGGAAAGGATCTTCACCAACCCTATATCTGACAGAGGGCTAATATCCAAAATATATAAGGAACACAAGAAGTTAAACAGCAAAAAATCAATTAATCCAATAAAAAATGGGGTGCATAGCTAAACAGGGAATTCTCAATAGAGGAATATTGAATGGCAGAGAAACACTTAAAGAAATGCTCAGTGTCCTTAATCATCAGGGAAACACAAATCAAAACGACCCTGAGATTTCACCTCACACCCATCAGAATGGCTAAGATCAAAAACTCAAGTGACAACACATGCTGGAGAGGTTGTGGAGAAAGGGGAACCCTCCTCCACTGCTGGTGGGAATGTAAACTTGTACAACCACTCTGGAAATCAATCTGGCACTTCCTCAGACAATTAGGAATAGCACTTCCTCAAGATCCAGCTATACCACTCCTAGGCATGTATTCAAAAGAGGCTCAAGTACAATAAGGACATTTGCTCAACCATGTTTGTAGCAGCTTTATTTGTAATAGCCAGAACCTAGAAATAACCCAGATACCCCTCAGTTGAAGAATGGATACAGAAATTGTTGTACATCTACACAATAAAATATTACTCAGAAAAAAAAAAAACAAACAAACAAGGAAATCATGAAATTTGCAGGCAAATGGTGGGAACTGGAAAAGTCCATCCTGAGTGAGGCATCCCAGAAGTAGAAAGACACACAGGGTATATAGTCACTCATAAGTGCATATTAGATATACAATATAGGATAAATATACTATATCTATACACTAAAGAAACTAATCAAGAAGGAGGATCTGGCTAAGATGCTCAATCCCCATTCGTTAATTCAAAGAGGATGGACATCAGAAGAAGGAGAAAATGGAACAATACAGGAACCTGCCACAGAAGGCCTCTGAAAGGCTCTACCCTGAAGGGTATCAAAGCAGATGCTGAGACTTATGACCAACCTTTGGGCAGAGTGCAGGGAATCTCATGAAAGAAGTAGGAAATAATAAGACCTGGAGAGGACAGGAGCTCCACAAGACAAGTAACAGAACCAAAAAATCTGGGCACAGGGGTGTTTTCTGAGACTGATACTCCAACCAAGGACCATTCATGGAGATAACCTTGAAGCCCTGCACAGATGTAGTCCATGGCAGTTCAATGTCCAAGTGGGTTCCATAGTAACGGGAACAGGGACTGTCTCTGACATGAACTGATTGGCCTTTTCTTTGATCACCTCCCCCTGAGAGGGGGAGCATCCTTATCAGGCCACAGAGGAAGACAATGCAGCCATACCTGATGAGACCTGATAGACTAGGGTTAGAGGGAAGGGGAGGAGGACCTCCCCTACAAATGGACTTGGGAAGGGGCATGGGTAGCGAAGGAGGAGGGAGGGTAGGTTTGGGAGGGAAGGAGTGAGGAGCAGCAGGGGAGATACAAAGTGAATAAACTGTAATTAATAAAAATAAAACATACAAAAAAAACACACAGAGGTAAGCATGGAAGCCTGTTGTGTACCTCAGTGGTCGTGTTTGCACAGCACAAATGAGGCCCTGGGCTCGATAGCCAGAAACAAAAATAAGTCAATATCATGGTTCCTGTGTGATGCAACTTCCAGCCCTGGTCAAAGGATCTTAAATCAGAGTCTGCCTGTGCAGTGGGGAGGACACCTATGTAGAAGTGACCCTCCTTGTTGTGGCCAGACAGATGACTGTGACAATTGCATTTCCAAGGTAGCTGTACTGTGTATCAACCAACATACTCAGCAGGAAGTCTCAGATATCAATCAGCATTAAGCACCAACCATAAGAGTGATGGAGCCTACAAATGGCTCTGGATCCCAGCTGTCAACCAATGCCACTTCACGTGTCTGCCACGAATATCCAGTCATTGCGGCACAATAGCAAATGATAACTTATTTTACTTGAAGCTCTGAAAATAAGCAGATGCTCTATAGGCCATTAAGTACTGGGATAATTGGCCATGCAGTAGTAAATAAGCAAATATCCACAAAGGATGTATGTGTTGATGGCATGACAATCTTCATTTTCTAGGTTAAACAAGAGTTGAAATGAATATCAAGAGCATCTTTGAAGGATGAAATCTGTATCAGCTAGGCATCCAGATGGCATGGATGCATAATCCAGAGCCTCTGCTTACTGTAATATCAGTTGTGCTGACAAAACAAAAACAAAAAGAAAAGCAGGCAGGAGGCAGGGAAACTGTGGGAGTACCTCTCACCATCAATGCCAAGAAACTCAAGACACCTGCACGGCCTAGAAGCTCTACTCACCAAAACTGGACCTCTTTCACCAGCAACATCATCAATCACAAGCAATATGGAAGACAAATCATAAATGGCACCATCACGTCACTGAAGACATTTGCTTCTGTTATGTCATAACTCTTCTAGATACTGTTACAACTTAGAGGAAAAAAAGGATCTCACATGGAATCTGCTAGGATTGTGCGGCGGAGTTATACAGCTGGTTCATACATGACTCCACGCAACTGGTTCCACATGGGAGGTTTTATTAGGGGAGGGGGGCACAGAATCCTTCTCTGGGCAGGGTGGGAGGGGGGAGGGAAGGAGAGAAAGAGAGAGAGAGAGAGAGAGAGAGAGGCACAAGTCCTCTTAGAAGGTGACCCAACACATGCACAGGTGGTTGCAGGATGTCCCATTTGTCAGGTCCCCTGGGGCTAGCCATAGAGATGCCTGCTTAAGGATCCCAGCAGGATCAACCTTCAGAGGCACCTTTATAAGGCAGGGGAGCATCACACTAGAGGCAGCATAATGGGCCTTGAAGGAAAAGGGGGTCTCCAATTCCAAAAGGGAGCTTCACTAGGTGAAGGACAGCCCTAAGGTAACAGAGATCTGAAGGGAAAGGGCCTTTCATACCAGAGTATCAGGAGAGAGCACACCAGAGCCATAGGCAGCCACGAAGGAATGTTGAATGGAATGAGACAGACTTCCCTTCAATCTCAGAAGACAAAGGAGGTTTCTGATTCCTGTAGGTGTAGGGAGCCGGGTAATGGAGCTAAATACCATGTGACATAGCCTGGCTTGGCCTATACACCAGCGGTTGGGAAGGAAGTTATAAAGGCAAGCTGAAACTCAAGTTTGTCTTGGGCTTCTCAACGAGGGAGAGAGACTACAAGGCCACAACACACCTTATTCAATTCTCTGTCCCAAAAAGAGGTGCAATAAAAGTGTGGCCTGATATCTGAAAGAGAAAGAAGCAGTTAGACAGTCTCTTACCTGATAGCTCTCACCCCTCCAAATTCCCTTAGGATAGCTTTGTGGAAGGTTGAATGATCTCTTCCCTCCATATCCATGCCTTTTGACATGTAACTTTACTGGGCTTCATGCTGAAAGAAAGACTATTTCAAAGCCCCACTGTTGTTGGGAAAGAACATGTGACATGCCCTGCCAAGCAAATGAGTGGATGAGTCAGGTCCACTCTAGCTTAGACTTAAAAAGGCAGTGCCGGTTCCCCCACCTTTTATCTTTACCACTAGTGTATATGTCTAGAGATGCATCATAGTTAGCTTTACCTATTGACTTAACACAAACCTAGACAAGCCTGGGAAGAGGGAATTTCACCTGGGAAATTGCCTCCAGTTGATTGCTAGTTGATGTAGCCCAGTCCACCATGGGCAGTACCATCCTTAGGCAGGTAGGTCTGGACTTTATGAGAAAGGGAGCTGAACAAGCCAGAAGAAGCAAGCCAGTAGGCAGCATTCCTCCATAGCCTCTGCTTTAGTACCTTCCTTGATATCATACCCTGGCTTCCTTTCATAAGCTTTAACCTGAAATAAACCTTTTTCTTTCTAATTTTCTTTTGTTCATGTCGTTTATCAGCAAAGGAAACCAAACGAGGGTATAGAGAAAACTCAGCACAGAAGCCTGTTGGAGCTCAAACCCTGTCAGTGGTCTTCAGAAAGGACAGTTGTTTTTACTAACATGTGACCAAGCACCCTGCAGTCTTCAAACCCTGCAGAACACTCTGAAGCTTCTCAGGAAGCTCCTACTTCACTCAAGTTAACTAGTATTATCTTGCTCTTAGTCAAACTGCTATTTTTGTATAAAATGGAAAGAATATACCAAATCTATTTGGAACATTTTTAATATAATTTTTATTCATTACAATTTATTCACTTTGTATCCCCCTGTAGCTCCTCCCTTGCCCCCTCTCAATCCCACCCTTCCTGCCTCCCTCATCTCCTACTATGATCCTCCTCAAGTCCACTGGTAGGGGAGGTCCTCCTCCCCTTCCCTGTAACCCTAGTCTATCAGGTCTCATCAGGAGTGGCTGCATTGTCTTCCTCTGTGGCCTGGTAAGGCTGTTTCCCCCTCAGGAGGAGGTGATCAAAGAGCAGGCCACTGAGTTCATGTTAGAAACAGCCCCTATTCACCTTACTAGGGAGCCCATTTGGAGACTGAGCTGCCACAGGCTACATCTGTGCAGGGGTTCTAGGTTATCTCCATGAACTGTTGGAACATTCTTTTTACTGAAAGAATCCTACACCTAGCTGTCTTTAACCAGCACAACCTAGTTCAAAGGGAGCAGCTCTGGCAAATACAAAGAAGGAAAAGAAAGAAAGGAATAGTGGAAGGGAGGAGAAAGGGGGAAGGGGCAAGAAAGATGGCAATGAAAATCCAACCTTTCAACCTCATTGAGCACTGGGAGCTAGAAACAGGGCTACAGAAAAAATTTAACAGTAATCCAAGGATCTATGGCATTTGTGCCTGACCTTTCAGAAAATGAGTCTCCATTCACAAGATAAAAGCCACATGGTGCCTGGGCACTAGACAAAGAAAACTTTCATTTCTATTCTCTAGTTTTCTGCCTACCCACCAAAGTAACCAGATCTCTAACATGTACCCTGGCCCTGGTTGGGGGAAAGGGAATTGTGGTTAAGTATGGAGTGAAATACGGTCAGTGGTCACTGACTACCTAGTAAATAAAGACTGGGATCAAGTTATTCAGAAACGCCTGTGGCTGAGCCCCACACAGTCTCTCTGGCTCTTATACATTACATTTATAGTAGTTTTCCACAGTCTTGGTGTGTTTTCCTGTGTAATCAATCACATCTCATTGTTTGCTCATCTCCCTTGGCTCTGCAGAAGTATGTGGAACCTCACAGCCCAGGTACACACTGGCCACTTGGCAAATCTATTTTTCAGTCTATGGAAAGGGATCATGCTTTATCATCCATATCCCTCAGGAGCAGCATTCTCAACCACAGCACTTTTCCCATTTGCCAGAATTTTTTTTTTTCATTCTCCTATGCTTTATAGGAAACAAAGCTTCTCTGAATTTTAATGCTAACACAAAGCAAGCACCCTGCTTTGACCCTATATTCTCACTTTTCATCTTATGAAAAAATAGAGAGGAGGGACAGAAAAGGAATTTTTACTATGTTCACCTCAAAATACCTGTGCCTGTGGGTTTCTGTATTCTAAAATAAACTAAATATCAAAAGCTCCAATGAGAAAAAGTCGAAGTCTGTTATAGAAAGCATAAAGACTTGTCTTTAAGACATTTTTACATAAATGCTTCTCCCACACACAACACCACCACCCCACCACCCTCTATCAAATATGTAGATGCAGAATTTGTACTTTTCAGTCCACTGTTTCTTCACTCTGCTCCCTTTTGAAATGATAATGTACATTGGAAGTATGTGACCTGCTTTTTCATTTTGATTTTACAGAGGGTTACAGTTAAGAGATTACAATGAGTCTTGGAAGAGACCTTCAGCTTTGACTTTTAAAAAGTGTTGAGACTGTGTTAAGCTATGGGGGAACTTTTGAAGTTGGACAAAATGCATTTTTGCATTATGATATGGCTACACGCCTATGAGGGCCAGGAAGTGGAATGTCCCCCATAGGCTCATATGTTTGAGTGCTTAGTCATCAAGAACTACCATCATTTGAGAAGAATTATGATTGGAAGAGGTGGCCCTGTGAGAGGAGATGTGGCCTGGTGGGAGGAGGCCCCACACAAGGTTAGTGTCCTTCTCTGTCAGCTACCTGTAGATCAGGATTTAACTCTCAGCTACTGCTCCAGCACCTACCTTCATGCTGCCATGCTCTCTGCTGTGATGTAGTGGACTAAACCCAGCTAAAAGTTGCTGTGGTCATGGAGGCCCTTCACAGCAACAAAACATTGACAAAGACAGTGGTTGGTACCAGGGATCTAGGTGTCGCTGTAATAGGCCTGACCATGCTGTTGCTGGGGAAATGTGAAAGATTTGGGGACTTTGAACTAGAAAAACAGTTGGATACTTGCAGTGAAGCTTACCAAGCCAGCCTAGTGGGAGCATGGACAATGATTCTGAAGATATTGTGAACTGTTGGAGCCTAGCACAAGAAGCTTCAGAAAGGAAGAGTAGTAAGTAACCAACAGACTGTTCTTGTGGTATTTTGGCAAAGTATGAGGCTGCTTTCTGTCCTTGTTCTAAAAATCTGCTGGAGACTAAATTGAAGAGTTTTTAATTATGGCATTGACAGAGGAGATTTCAAGACAGCTAGTATTGGCTGTGTTATCTGATTAGTGGTCGCTCATGCAGATCTGTAATGCAAAGAAGCAAGCTGAGCAAGAACAAATGTACAGTTTGAGAAGAAAAGGAGCAGCAGGAAATATAATACAGCAGGCAGACATTCCAGTGCTTTAGGTGATAAGAAGTTTTGGGGTTTTTGTTTTGTTTTGTTGGTTTTCTTTTTTAAGCCTGATGTTAAATGCAATAGAGTGTTTTTCTCAGGACAAGACCCCGTTCTAGGTACCAACATTTTTCTTAGTCACTGTTCTGATGCTGTGAAGAGACATCCTGACAACAGCAACTATTGTAAGTGGGGACTTGTTACAGTTTCAAAAGTTTAGTACATTTTCATTATGGCAGGGAGCATGGCAGTATGCAGGCAAGGACTAGAGCAATAGCTAAAAGCTACATGCAGATTCACAGGCAGCAGAAAGAGAAAAATATTTGGCCTGATGTGTGCTTTTGACATCTCAAAGCCCACCCCCCAATGACATAATTCCTCTAGTGAGTCCACACCTATTCCAACAAGGATGAAACTCTTAATCCTTTTAATCTTTTTAAATGGTGTCACTTCCTGATGACTAAGCACTCAGATTTCTGAGTGTATGAAGGTCAATCTTAATCAAACTGCCACAGCATCTGAGTGCCTCATCTTGAACATGGAAAGCTCACTGTGTAAGCCACGGACCATCTCCCCTGGAGATAGTCACCAAGAAGGAAGTTTCCCCATTTAACGCCTTCAAGTGGAGTTTCCAAGTAAGCAAGGGGTGATGGCAGCTGTCACCACACATCTGAGATATTCTTTCAACTACTAGATAAAACCTTTGGCTGTATTAATAATGAGGACAAGAGATTTCTTTTTTCTAAATGGCAAGGCAGTTTGGATTAAGGGGACCCCAAAAGTGAAGGCATTTTGTTTCTCCATTGGAAAAAAATAGAAATGTTCCTACCTGTACTTTGTCTCTTCTCTTTCCTAAATAAACACCCATACCTGGTGCAAGGACTAGGATTCAGTCCTTCTGATTAGCAGCTTTGGGAACTGTATTCCTAGATTTTATGATGATGATCAGTCACATCTAGTCTTCAACTTTACCCTATCCCATGAAATGATTTTTGCAACTCAACGCTTATATTTTCTTTTTTATTGATTTTTTTGTGAGTTTCACACCATGTACCCCAGTTCTACTCATCTCTGTCCTCTCAGATCCCCTCTTCACCCTTGAAATCTCCCCCCCCTGGAAAAAATAAAACACAAACATAGAAAAAAATCTGATGGTGGAAGTATCACACCATGTGTCCCACAGTATATCCCTCTGTCCAAACATCTTCACTAGCAAATGTTCATTGCAGTGAGTCATTGGTCTGGTTCAAGATTTCTGGCTCCTCACTGGGACTCCTCCCAGTTATCCTATTGTTGCCCTGTGTCGTGGAGATCCTGAAGTTTGGGGACAGCAGGACAGGCCCTTTCACATATCCTAATCATTTTCAGATTATAATGGTTGTGGGGTGGGCCAGCCCAGAGACCAGGGTCTGGGCTTGGGTGGTAGCTGAGCTGCTCAGCGCTCAGGCTCTTCCTTACCCCCACCGCTAGGCCCCACCGCTAGGAAGAGCTCTCCAGCGCTGCTCCAGCTAGCCTACCCAGTGCCGCCATCAGCAGGAGCAGGCAGGGTCAGCTCTCCTGCTCTCATGTCCTCCGGGCTGGCTCATCTGTACCCATGCCTCCATAGCCTGTTCCACTGTGATGACTAGTCAAGGTGCAAGACCCACTCTCCCAGCTGCTGCGGCCTGTGATGGGTGAGCCAGCTGTCCCTTTCTCAGACCCTCAGGGCTGGTTCACGACAGCTCTACTCTGTTGCCCAGGCAAGGTACAGAGCCTACTCTCCCAAGTGCTACAGCCATTGTGGGAGTGCTATAGCCACTGGACTAAGACATAGCCCTTGGCAGCATCACACACTGAGCCCTCACCACAGACCCACGTGGCTGGCTGGCCACTCACCACAGGCTACTCCCCTCTACCCTCCAGTCTCTATTTCCATTTCTCTTCATAATGCTCAAGTTCCTCCACTTTTCTTTCTCTCCCATCTGACCACTACATTGTGGTGGTTCCCACTGCAGGCTGACCAAGTGACTTACGAGGCCCGTGGGTGACATCCTCCATCTGCCATCTGTCCTGTGTGGAGTGGCAGCAAGTAGGTGTCTAGAGCTGTGGATGGCATGGCAGCTCACAGGTATCTCTCTGTCTCTCTCCTCCCAGATGGCACTGCCTGGATTTGATTTGATCTGACTTGATTTGGTTTTTATGGGTCCTCGGCATAAGACAGCTTTGGCCACAATGGCAGGCATCTAGCTAGGGTGAACAAGGGGCTGCCGTCTGCTCTGCCCTGACTGATGTAAAAACAGTACTATCAACAAGGTGTCTCTTTGCCCATTGCCAGACTGCCAATCTCAATTCTTGAGGCAGGACCATTACAATAGCCTTGGGAGCCACTGAGAATGGATAGTAGGGCTCTGTCAGGCCCAATAAAGGAAATGTATTACCTCCTGATCAGAAGAATGAGATCTAATTGTGGGAGATATGACATTCTGATATGCCTCAAAGATTAGAACATTGCTTAGTATTCTCTTCTCCCTTAAAAGTTAATTCTACTGCACCTATTATTAGCCTGGTCAATATTTCTTCAGGTATATTTTTTAACTCCACTACTAAGGTTTCAGTTCTTCCTGACCAGAAAGCCCTGAGCTCTGTGAAATGG
Organism: Psammomys obesus; assembly: GCF_907164565.1. Lineage (NCBI taxonomy): Eukaryota > Metazoa > Chordata > Mammalia > Rodentia > Muridae > Psammomys > Psammomys obesus. The sequence continues at coordinate 7,331,315 of NW_026585742.1, forward strand.
AGGACTGACTCTCGTCAGCAGGGTTCTTTCTTCTCTGCCTGATCTGGGAGACTGAGTCCCCATATCATCTGTCTGAATGTCAGGTAGACCTTCAGGAAATGACAGGTTCATCTCCTATCTCCAGATAGATGCAAGCACCTGGGATTCCCGAAATGCCTCTCCATGCTAATGGGGCATCTCAGTACCTTAGCCCTTCATACAATGAAATTTGCCCACACTGTGTTTTCCCACCCCTCCCCAAAGTTCTATATAAGCCTATTTCATCCTGAACAAAATTGGTCTGCCTCCCAAAGCTGATCCTGGCCACTGAACCCCACAGTATGTCATTTCTGCTCCCTTGTTCCTGAAGCCAATAACCCCAGGAAAGAATGAAAGCCACAAAATATGATTTGTATAAAGCCACACTACAAAGATGAAAAGAATAATTATCCCTTTAATGAGATTTTTCTTCCTCCAGAAATACTTCTATGCAGTTGCTTAGGGAGACACCACCATGTAGCTCTCCTAAACCTTAATTTTACCTTTGTCTTTCCAAAGCCTATGCATGTTTTTCCTGATACTCCTAGCTTCTCTCTCTCTTTCTTTCTTTCTTTTTTTTTAATTTTATTTTTCTTATTAGTTACATTTTGTTAACTCTGTGTCCCAGCTGTATCCCTCTCCCTCATTCCCTCCCCAACCCCACACTCCCTCCCTGGTCTCCTCTCTGCCCCTTTCCAAGTCCACTGATAGGGGAGGAAGTCCTCCCCTTTCATTTGACCCTGTTTTATCAGGTATCTTCAGGGCTGGCTGCAAAGTCCTCCTCTGTGGCCTAACAGGACTGCTCCTCCCCTGGGGGTGGGGTGGGGAAGTCAAAGAGCCTACCCTTGAGATCTTGTTAGAAATAGTCCTTGTTCCCCTTACTTTGGGAAACTACTTGGTTACTGAGCTACCACAGGCCACATCTGAGCAGAAGTTCTAGGTTATATCCATAGATGGTCCTTGGTTGAGTGTCAGTCTCAGAAAAGACCCTGTGCTTGGATATATTTGGTCCTTGTAGAGCTCCTATCCTTTCCATATCATACTAACTCCCCTTCTTTCATATGATTCCCTGCACTCTGCCAAGGTTTGGTTATGAATCTTAGTGTCTGCTTTGAAATACTGCTAGGTAGAGTCTTTCAGATGCCTTTTGCGGTAGACTCCTGTCATACGTTCAATGCACATCCCATTTGTCTTTCTAAATGAGGATTGATCATCTTCGCCCATGTCCGCTTTCTTGATTATCTTCTTTAGGTGTGTAGACTTCATTATGTTTATCATATCTTGAAGGTCTATATAAGCGAGTATATACCATGTTTGTCTTTCTCCTTCTTTCTTTCTTTCTTTCTTTCTTTCTTTCTTTCTCTCTCTCTCTCTCTCTCTCTCTCTCTCTCTCTCTCTCTCCATGGTTTCTTACAAATGTCATATTTTTTCCTCTTTTCCTCCTATTCATCTTCTTCCACTGTACAGCTGCTTTCACTCTTATTTTCCTCTAAAGTGTGATGAAATTATCCTTGAGTTTCATTTCAAGTCCTGTTTTTAAAAAAAATATTTTATTGATGAGAATAAGACACCAAAGAAGGAAGTCTGATTCCCCACAGCATCTGGGGGCTCCGCAAAATTTCTGGTAATATTAAAAGGCTCCAGATTCCCTTCTATCATCCCACAAGCTGAAAATGTCACCTAATAGCATCTAAAATCTACAGCAGAGATGACTTCACTTTGTTGTAACCTATTTATGTGGTGTCCTTGCAAGTGGACTATAAAAAGTTAATAAAACTGTTTCCATGTTAGAACAGTTTATTTGGGCAGCAGAGAACCAAGTTCTGAGCTACAGCCAAAGTCACTCATAGTTTGCTAGAATAAGTTCCCTCTTTTTTTATGTGAGATAAAAAGTAATCTTTTGTTAATAGCATATTCTTATAGAATGTATCTTCCATTCACTCTGTTCATCCTTTTGCTGAAAATCTATAAAGCAGGAAAGTAGAGTCACGATGATTACACTCAGTTCCTTTGGTTCTGATTTGTGTGACAGGGGCTTTTTTCTTTGTTGTTTGTTGGTTTGTTTTTGTTCTTGTTTTTTGGTGTGGTGTGGTTTGTTATTGTACGCATATAGAAAGTCAGGCTTAAATATAAGTCTCAACTAATTTTCAAAACACTTCCTCTATCAGAATTCCAATCTCTTCTAAGAGATCAAGGGGACTTAGCAGCAAAGAAACTATTCTAAAATTAAAAACTGTGAGTCCCAAGTGGGGTAAGTAAAAGCCCGTGGACATAAGATTTACATTGCATAGTTGAAGAGTTTCAGTGGGAATGTGTTTGTTGTTTAGAGTCTTGTTCTGCTCTCTTTTCCACAGTGAGAAAAGTCACACTACAAAACTGTGAAACTTACTAGAAGCCTGCTGTGTTTGTTGCTTTGATTTTCACACAATGGAGTTGCTATGAAATGAAAGGTAGTGTTGCAAAGAGAAATTTGAAACACTGGCAAAAACTCCCAGATGGAAATGGAACCACCTAAGTCATAAGGGGGAAACATCGATCCAGGCAGCATCCTCCAGCAAGGAGAACTAGAGACCAGAGAGAGGGTTGCACTGTAGATCAAAAATACACGATGTCATTCGGAACACTCCAGTAAAAATGCCATATTTTTACATTGTTTTAATGATTTCTCTTCACCTTTATTCTAATTTCACTTTGAGCAGCAGTTTAAATCATCAGGGGACAATTAACTTGAAGTAAGAAAAAGCCAAACTTAGTCAATAAGTGTATTTATTTGGGTCTCTGTTTAATCGTTTCTATTTTTGTTTATTTGTGTGGTAAATGAATGCCCACGTGCCACAGAACATATATGGAGGTCAGAGGATTTCTCTCTCCGACATATGGGTCTGAGGAATGGAATCCAGGTCATCAGGCTACGCAGTGAGCTCCTTTCCCCCTAAGCAAGACATTGTTAATTTCCTCTTGAGGCATTTTGACCAATGGACTGAGAGTCATGCTTCGTAAACATAATTCAGAAATCATAGAAAACTCTAAGTAAGAAATAAGCTTTGAAAAACATAGGCCAGAACTGATAAAACAATGAGACAAACATTTCCCAGAAGTTCCAGAAAGAGCTACTGACTGAATTCAATAGATAAGTAACAAATTAAACATATAAAAGAAAAATATTCTTAACCTATGTGCTTAGTAATAACTGTGCATAGGTCTGCCAGAATGGCTCAAGCCAAAACAGTGGCTAAAGACAATACCAGAGATGGACACACTTGAAACTTTTTTTTTTTTTGCAGCTTTATTTGTAATAGCCAGAAGCTGGAAACAGCCCAGATGCCCCTCAACTGAAGAATGGATGCAGAAATTGTGGTGCATCTACACAATGGAGTATTACTCTGCAATGAAAAATAAGGAAATCATGAAATTTGCAGTTAAATGGTGGGAACTGGAAAGGATCATCCTGAGTGAGCTATCCCAGAAGCAGAAAGACACACACAGTATATACTCACTCATATAGACATATAACATAGAATAAACCTACTAAAATCTGTATATCTAAAGAAACTAATCAAGAGAGAGGACCCTGACCAAAACACTCAATCCCTACCCTGAAAGGCAAGGAGGATGGACATCAGAAGAAGAAGAAAACAGTAAACAACCTAGGAACCTGCCACAGAGGGCCTCTGAAATGCTCTGCCCTGCAGACTATCAAAGCAGATGCTGAGACTTACGGCCAACTGTTGGGCAGAGTACAGAATCTGATGTAAGAAGTGAGAAATAGTAAGATCTGGAGAGGACAGGAACCCCACAAGGAGAGCAACAGAACTAGAAAATTTGAACACAGGGGTCTTCCCAGAGACTCATACTCCAACCAAGTACCAGGCATGGAGATAACCTAGAACCCCCGCACAGATGTAGCCCATGGCAGTTTAGTGTCCAAATGGGTTACATAGTAATGGGAAGAGGGACTGCCTCTGACATGATCTGATTTGCCTGCTCTTTGATCACCTCCCACTGAGGGGGGAGCAGCCTTACCAGGCCACAGAAAATGACAATGCAACCACTCCTAATGAGATCTGATAGACTAAGATCAGAAGGAAGGAGAGGAGGACCTTCCCTATTAGTGGACTTGGGGAGGAGCATGCGTGAAGAAGGGGGAGGGAGGGCTGGATCCGGAGGGGAGGAGGGAGGGGCTTATGGGGGGGATACAAAGTGAATAAAGTGTAAGTAATAAAATAAAATTTAATTTAAAAAAAGAAACTTTTAGATGCTCATCTGTTGAAAGTCTCAAACTAGGGTGCTCACAGAAGGTAACTCCAAACTGAGGAAAACTGACATTTCCCTAATGTGTGATGTCAATGTAACAGAAGCTAAAGTCATCTGAAAGGAAGGAACCTCCATTAAGAAGATGCCTACATAAGATCTAGCCACAAGCAAGCATTTTCTTAACTAGTGATTGACTGGGGAGGGCCCAGCCCATAACAGGTGGAGCCACACTGGGCTGGTGGTCCTGGATTCTGTGATAAAGCAGGCTGAGCAAGCTTTCAGGAGCAAGCTGCTCAGCCGCGCTCCTCTGCATCAGCTCCTGCCCCCAGGTTCCTGCCCTGTGTGAGCTCCTGTCCTGGCTTCCTTTATGATGAACAGTGCTATGGAAATGTAAGCCAAATAAATCCTTTCCTCCCCAAGTTGATTTTGTCAGGGTGTTTATCACAGCAAATAGTAAGTAACCCTAATCAAGACTCCTAACTTCTTTAGAAGTTATTTCAAACCAGGAATGCAACAGTGACATAGATTTAGATGTGTTAGGCTGAGTCCTGAGTAATTCTTGCTAATATGCATTATAATGTCTCTCTTGTAAGCTGCTCCTGAACACAACTTTGACAAAACATGTATCTTCTCCCATAACTCTTTTGAGTCTCAATAACTTACCCAGGCTGTCCCTGAATAAATGATTCTCCCAGCCCAAGGGCTGAGATTTCAGACATGTGCCACCACACTCACTTCACCACATTATCTTCAATAAATAGTGACACTTGAATAAACTTTTTCTGATAAAAAGCTAAAATGTTTATAAATGCCTGAGTTTCTCTCTGGCCCTTAGCACAAAACTAGTCTTTCTGTTTCCTATAGTTTATTTCTTGTTCTCCCATCCTTCTTCACTAGAATACAAACATGTATTTTGTGGCGTTTCTTATTCATAAATGAGTTTAAATTATTCATAGCTTTTCTTAAATTAAGCTAAGATAGTAAGAATTTAATAACACCATGAAATTCAGCTTTCCGCATATATAGGGTTTTTCTTTATGTTTTTGTTAATGGTCCAAAGGAGCCAAGAGAAGAGTATAGCTCTCTACAACAAATTAATTTAACATTGCTAAGCCTTAGATTTCACACAAATACGAACCTAATTATAAAGTATATCTTTAGCATAAATTGTTACTCGGCATTAATGACAGAATTAACATACGTTATTTAGTACAGCCTGAACACAGAGCATATGGTTGGTAAATACTAGTATCTGTTACATTCTTGATGTATTCCGGGGTAGAGTCTTCAAACACTCAAGGTCATTTATTCATTTGGCAGTCGTGAGCATCTACTGTGAGCAGGCTTGTTTGCTACTGAGTTAAGTCAAACACAGGGGAATGAAAACATCTGTTTTCAAGAACTTGGAAGTATATCATGAAATATAAACCATGACTAGTAAAACCTTCATTCAGGAAGATATGGCTATGAATCATAGCAACCATGGACTAATATTGCCCAGAACTTTCCTTTCCTTGGGCAAGAGTTTCCAGCAACTACTTCCTCACTTTCCCTCCACCCCACTTTGTTATTCTTTTATTTTGTTTGGGGTTTTTTTAAATTTCATACAATATATTTTGATGATATTTTTTTTCATCTCCCCAACTCATCCCACTCCCTATCTATCCAATTTTCTGTTCTTTGTCTCTCTTAAAAACAAAAAAAGACAACACACACACACAAAGATATCAAATTGTCAGATTTGTGTTGGACATTGGCCAGTTTTGGCCAGTTACTCCTGAGGAAGAAGCCTGCACCACTCTGTGTTTGATCTACTCTGTGTGACTTCATTGAAGAAAACGGACTTGTCCTCTTCAAACAGCTGTGAACTACCAATAGATTCTTGCCTAGGGATGGGACTTATTCCCACTTCCCCTTCTCCATGTTGGGATTTTATCTCGCCCGAGCCTGTATGGGTCTTTCACATGCTGTCACAGTCTCTGTGCGATCATATGTGGAGAAGCCTCACTGTGTCTGGAAAACAGTGGTCTAAGGTCTAAAAATTGTCAGGTTCTGGGTTTGTATGTTAATTATTGCCTAATAAAAGAAGAAACTTCTCTCATGAGGGTTGAGCAAGATTCTAATCTATAGATACAGCAATATGTCATTAGGAACTAATTATTCTGTTGTTAGGATCACTTAGCCAAATAACAGTAGTAGTTTTTCTGCAGCAGAAAGCCACCTGTAGCAGCTTTTTAAAAACTCTACCTTATTTGGGGTGTTTAGGCCTCTACCTTCCTTCCACCAGCACACCCCCAACCTTAAGTAGGAGACAGAAAAGGTGAGTGGGGAGAGGGAGCCCAGACCTCTTTACTCCTCCCTGCTATTTAGGGTCAAGAGGTTCCTTTAGGGCTCTATACTGCCCTGCATCAATCGCAGGCACGCAAAGCGGTCTCCTCCATGTCCCTGCGCCAGGAAACATTTCTCTCTGCCTGTCTGCTCCAAACCACTACATGCCACATGCTGCACACCAACACCATACCAAACTGCTACATGCCACACAAAAGCACTCACCACCACACCAAACACCACCAGCAATCATTAGCAGGCATATGTTGCACGGAGCCTGGGAAAGCTGATACTGCCTGTGTAGCCATAGGCAATTCCTCTAGCCGAGCACGTAGCTCCAGATCTCTTTTGGCCTGCTTGGCTTCCCGTTATTCCCCGTCCCCAGCTGCATGCAGATGCTCTGAACAACTGGCACATGGAGCAGGGCAGGCCAGCAAGGGCCTGGAAACCCCAGTATTTCAGCGGTGCTTCCTAAGTGCTTCAACCTCTACCTATGAACATTCCTTTTGGACCGTCAATTCTGTAATCCTTTCCAGAAGAACAGAAATGTGTGACACTTCTGAAGTTCCTATCTCCTCTGTCATTCTTCAAATCTTTTTTAAAACAGCATATAGGAAAACAAAACAAAAAGCATTTTGGGAGACCTTTTAGTGACATCTTGAAACAGTACATTCACTCCTTTGTAAATTGCTGTCTCGGTACAGTACCAATAACCAAGTTCCCCATTATTCCTAAGCTACATTTGGGTGTCACTTAGCCCTTTTTATCTTACCAACCACATTGGGTGCCACCTGTGGCAATCTTTTTTAAAACCCTACTAAAGGTTGGGGTTTTTAAAAAGACCACTATAGATGGACCACTATAGAGTTTTTAAAAAGACCACTATAGATGGA
>NW_026585742.1:7338817-7390688 GCF_907164565.1 Psammomys obesus
TATAGATGGACCACTATAGAGTTTTTAAAAAGACCACTATAGATGGATTTCTGCTACAGTTTTCTTTTAGAGCCCATGCCCTGTGAGGTTCTTGATATTAATTTGCAGTATCAGGTACAAGTTCCTTTTTAAGAAGCAGGCCTTGACTCCAACCAAAAAAGCAAACTGGTTACTCCCATAATCTTTGTGCCACTATTACACCAGTAATTATGACTTGCAGCCAGGTCATTATTGTAGCTTGTTATCTTGGTAAGACTAATGGTTCGTTTATTTTCTAGTAGCATGTTAGTACTTTCAGCATTATGGATTAATCTCAGTATGGGTAGAGGAGAAGGAAGTTGTCCTTTATGTCTCGTTGGGGAAAGAACAACAGACACTCCACAAAGCTTAAAGAGTTTTTCACTGTTTTTCTACCTGTATGCCATTTGTTCTTTCCTGACCAAAGGCTAGTTCAAGCCCCAGTAGCTGCAAACAATGCTCAACTGCTTTTTAATTGATTGGGAGAGCTATAGGTTCCAAAGATGTATCTTCTGAAGACAGAAACACTGGCAAGATTGAACTGTGTACCCAATGGTCAACTAACGACTCTATGTATGTTGTCATTTAACTTTAAAACACTTCATAGTATAGTTGTGAACAATCCCACTTTAGAAGTGAGGCTCAGAAAGGTTCCACAATGTGCCAACACCACACGGTAAGTGCAACACATCATTTATTCAGACCCGATGATTCTTTTTGTCCTGCTTTAGGCAGACATTAACAAGCTACAGATTAGATCTGCTAACCAGTTGCTTCTTTATGGCCTGAAAGGTGAATGGGTGGTGGGTAGGGAATGAAGGAGATAGTCTTTCATAGCCCATAAAAACTAAATGAAACACAAATGCTCAATGTGGTGGTTTGAATAAAAAACGGCCCCTATAAGCCCATAGGGAATGACACTATTAGGAACTGTGGCCTTGTTGGAGTAGGTGTGGCCTTGTTGGAGGAAGTATGTCACTAGCGGTTGGGCTATGAGGTTTCAGAAGGTCAAACCACATCTAGTTGCTTACTGTGTTTCCTGCTGCCTGCGAATCAAGACAGAACTCTCAGCTCCTTCTCCAGCACCATGTCTGCCTGCGTGCCACCATGCTTCCCACAGCGATGATAATGGGCTAAACTGTGAAACTGTACGCCAGCCTCTCAACTAAATATTTTCTTTAAGACAGTTACTGTGGTCATGGTCTCTCTTCACAGTGTGAGTGGCTTCCATACGCCTCGGTAAGGTTCCCATTCCTGAAGGTGATGAACCCCTTTGCTGCCCCCACAGTCCTGTTCACTGAGACCCTGACCCTGATGCTGTCCTACAAGCTGAAGAGCCCTCATTTTCTGGCCACATTCTGACCCACAACCAGGCTGCCTTTCTCCCTCCGTCTTGTCAGACCCTTGAAAAGTTTCACACTCAACTAGATTTTAGCAAGTCTCTGAAGTCCTAGTACTCACTTCTGTCTTTATTCTGCCCTAAGTAGCATCAGGTACCCTGGTCCCTCTGGTTGTTTTTAGCATCTACCAACACATCTGTCCTCACAGGGGCATGCAGACCACTCCTTATAACGACAAGTAGCTGCCCTTATAGTAACAGAAACTATCCTTTCCCAAAAGCCCAGGGGAGGACTGCAGAGTAGCTCCAACAGAGGACTGCCAGCTTTTACCCGGTCTGCCAGTCAGCAGAAGAGGGTGTCATTTTCCTGTGCACAAAGAAGACAGTGTCCAGGCCTTCTTCCCAGATCACAGTGCACCAGGCAATGTTGAGTGTTACTGCTATATTCATAAAGATATAAAAAATACTTTCTCTTAATCATGCACAGTATTTATCTTCCCTATCAACCCATGTAGTCTGAACAATTGTTTCAGTGTGATGAAGTGATTCTTTGGTATAACAGTGATAAAATACTGATAGTGGTTAGTCAGGTGCCTTATGATTCTAAAGCAGCCTTCCCATTAATCATGACTGTGAACAACCATTTTTGCTCATGGCCTAAATCTCCAGTTAATGGATTCTGAGCAGGGGCATGTCATAGCAGCCAAAAGGCGTGTGGATTTTCAGGGAAGGAGAGAAGGGCTTGGAAAGCCACTGCTCTGTTGTTAATGCATGCAAGACCTTTGCAGCTGATCTGCATGCTAATTGCTTCTTCACAAGCCAGAGTGGGCAGGGTGGATAAAAACCTTGCCAGGACATCCTTTCTCTGCGTCCCTCCCCTCTTGTCACCTCACCTCCTCCCCCATCACATAATCTTTTTTTTTTTTTTTTTTTTGCCATTAAAAAGGAGACTCTATCTTATCCCCAAAGGAAGCAAGAAATCTGGAGATAGTTTTACAGGCATTTCATAGCTTGGAAGTAAGTCGTAAGGACACTCAGGATACAGACACACAAAATAGCTGTAAGCATGAGGGAAAATCGGTCGGGTTCGTGGATAGGAAGATCCACCTGAGAAGAACTGAAGAGGAATTCAGCTAAAAGCAGGACACACCATTACCTACTCAGCAGTGATGTTTTATTGGACTGAACAAGGTACTGCAAAGAAAAGAGCTTCCAGGGACGTGTGAGCCTCCAGACTGAGAACGGGATGCACACAGGGTGGTTCAGAGTGTAGAAATCTGTGTCCCCATCCCACAAACCCCCATCCCAGGCAACTGGGTCCTCTGCAAGTAATTGGGAAATCAAATTGTTATTTGGCTTCACAAACTTAATAAGATTGTTGTTCGACCAAACAATGTGAGCCACCCATTGCACATGCACACAGATACATGCATTCACACAGATGCCTGAATGTACATACACACACACCAACTCACACACACAGGAAGACACACAAATACACACCTTTTCTTAGGCTATGTCCGGCACCAGAGAAGGTACAGAAATGAATAAAACATGGCACAATGTTTCAAAATGTGGCAGATACTATAACGTCAATATATGCAAACACAAAATTAATTCTCCGTCAGTATAAATTGTAGCTTCAGGAAGAAATCCCAGCCCCCAAGGAAAGGACAGGCCTCAGGTTCCAGACTCTTTCCTGTACTTTTGGGAGGCCTCTGTCTTCATTTGGTGTGTGTGTTTTCAGCTCTAATATAAAAGCCTTTCTATACTGACTGATTCTGTCTGTCCCTGTTAACTGTGTTCAGAAATTTCCCTGCTGCTATATGCACAGTTTGAGATGTTGCCTGCCTTTCAATTCCTTACCTGGCCAAAATTAATTAATTAAAGTTAATTAATTAATTAATTAAAGTTAATTAATTAATTAACAAAAAATCAAGAATCCTAGACAAAAGCCCCAGAAATCTTCCCAGCTCTGGGAAGCTTTCTTTGTGGGTTTAGGGATTTGGACTTCGATCGTTATGCTTATACAAAAAACAAAAACAAAAACAAAACAACCTTTTTACCCACTAAGCCATATTCCTAGGCCTCCGAAGTAAAACTGTAGTCTGCTGAAAATACATGAGTACAGACTGAGATCATGTAGAAAACAGAATACACTTACCATAAAAAATTATTAAGTTGAACAAAGGGCTGGTTTTGAAATAACTCCCCATCTCATGGGGGCAAGGAGTGAGAGACCAAAGAATTAAAAATTAGTGGGTATTGGTTTAAAGTTTAAAACACAAGCCTGAAGAAAAGGCCAGCCAGGTAGAGACATGTCCAGCCACCTGTGGGGAAGAACTAGCCTTACTGCATTCTTTTCCTGCCCATTAGTCTTGCAGTTGCTAGGAAACCCACCCAGATGGCCAGGCCAGAACCATTTATGGTCTTTGCACTTAAAGTAAACCAATCATTTCAAAAGTCAATTTCCCTTACCCAATCATGTTAGAAAAGGCATGTAACCCACAGCTTGCGGTTTTCCCCTTTAAAAACCCTTGTTCCCCTAGACAACCCAGCTACATTCCTCTCCTGTTTCCACAGGAAGGTTTGCAACCCAGGCTCGATCTCATATCCAATAAACCCTCATGTGTTTTGCAACAAAGTCCATTCCTGGTGGTCTTTTGGGGATCTTATGAACTGGATGTAATAGGAATAAGTGAGAGGGCACCCTAATGGGTTGGTGGTCCTAGGCCTTCAGTAAAATTACATAGTTTGTGGTGTGAATGCTTTATGCTGGACTCAGTTAACTGGAAACTGTCATCTATACAAATGCCTATAAAGGTCTTAATCCACTGGAAACTGAGGCCATTAAGCTTCCACCCTTCTCCCTCACCTCTGGTGCACTTTGGTTTTTTGTTTGTTTGGTTTGGTTTGAGTTTGTTTTGTTTTGTTTTGTTTTTAATTTCTTTTTTCAGAATACACTGTCTCTGCATCTGTCTCTGGCCCAGTTCTGTTTTAAGACATAAAGACCTAGAAATCCTAGCAGGTGCCAACCAGACTCCAATATCTGCTCGTAACAGCTCTCTAGTCAGGAAATAAGATTGTGTCTCTAAGGAGTCATTGATATAAAAACATACCTCCCAACTCAAAGGAAATAAGAAATAGTTTATTCCACAGCCAAATTATGAGTGACCATGGCCTGGGAAAACACAGATTTTGGTTAACCTTTCTGTTTTCTAATCTGGAAGTAGTTTTATGGACTTTTATTTGTTGTAGTAAATAAAAAAGAGTGTTGGGCTATATAATATTTATTATTTGCCCTGTATTTACTGTGGCAGAATTATTTAACCATTATCACAAATAATGAGACACCAGTTAGATTTTATAATTGCCTTATTACCTTGGTCCAGGCAGATATTTCTACCTATGACATCTCCATGACCTCACCATCCATCTCCCAGCCCCCATCCTATGTCATCCACCTTAACCGTTTTTTATCTGGGCTGCTTCCATCCATAATCTTACAAATACTTGCTTATATTTTTATCTTGGCGTTTTCTCCATCCACACCATCCTCAGAATCCTTCCTCTCAGCCCACGAGATTAGTATGGAGAAAGCTCCATACTAACCCATTGTGGCATCCTCCTGCCTCTTCTCTGTCACTTTTCTGTGAATCTCCTGTCCTCAAAAGCCCAGGAACTTTAACCGGGCCTACCCCATTCTGCCCTGCCCAGGTATAGGCTGTTTAATCAACCAATCAGGTATGTCTTAGGCAGATTCACACAAACAAGGATGGGCGTATCCAGAGGGCAGTAACCAGATCTTCAGGGCCAGTAATTAATATTAGACTACCCTTCAACACCTGTCTTTGGCTTCCTCTACCACCATCACTTCCTCCAGACTTTCCTGAGTGACAAACACTTTGGTAGCCCGCCTCTACTCACTTACTTCTTTTCTTTGTCTTCTCACTTCATTTTCCCTGGGGCCTACAGGCAAGGGGCACCTCGAGGGTAGCTGTTGCAGCTCACATTTGTGCCCTTCTTTATACAGTCTCCCAGAGACGCACCCTGTCCTGGCGGCAAATGCTAGAATGGAGACAGGCTGTGGGATTTAAAACTATGCACAACATCTGGTGATCTCCCACCTTGCTCCTGTCATGGGCTCTAAGCCCACTTCTGTCCTCATAGCAAAAATCTGATGGGGAAGATGTTTTGAAGGCTACAATTCTGTCTCTGTGGTCACAGCTGCAAGCCTGGTAAGAGGTAAGCCTGACTGAGAGCTGTGTAGGGGCTGGATGCCTTAGCACTTAACTGTGCCCTGCTCTTCCCTATAGATATTGGTGTCATTGTGCTTTGTTTTCCCACAATTCACCATTTCATAGCTGATCTCATACCCACCCACCTCCTTCCCCATTTACTAAAGACAGTCTTATACCTAAGAATGTAAATTAAGTCTTTCCAGTAAGAAGACATTCTCCTGAGCTTGCAATCAGCCAATAAGTGAATGAAATGAAACTGCTTCTTTGCATTTTTAACCTTGATGGCAGTCTACGGCAAAGGGCTATAGCCATTAGGAGGAAGACCTTAAAATAATGTACTAGAGTTTTTAAAATATATTTCATAAATCTTTAAGCAGTTTAAGTTTTATATAAAATAACATTTACTGGGCTCAAGAGATAAACATTTCATTGAGCTACAAAACTTGACTTTGCTTAGATTTTGATAAGGATTCCCTTCCAAAACAGACTTGAGAGAAATTAAATTTCATTTAATTCTTAAATAGTTGTTGGGAAACAAAATAAAAGGGTGTAAAGAATGTTAATCAAAATCCTTCTAAGTTGTGCACATTTGTGACAGGGCAAGATGGTGTAAAGATTCCTCCATCCTGTACTCTTGCCGAAGCCTTTTCCAGTTTAACTAGAATTTAATCTCCTTGCCGGACCATCCCAAAGAAGCCAGGACAAGGCTCACTCAGCACCTGTGGCTCCTCCTAGCTCTTCTCATGCCACCCCTTACCCTAAACTTCCCCAGCCCAAGGGATGGTCTTAGTCTTAGCTTACCTCCCCCAGCTTCTCTTTCTTGTATAAATCGGCCATTTCTGCCATATGTTCTCTTGGAACTTGGTGGCTCTTTTCTTAGTCTGTTTGCCCTTTGTTCCACCCTACCCCCTGTCCTCCACCCATCCCCTACCTCACCTCTGTTCCTCTCATTCCTCTCATGGCCAAGTTCAATGTGCACCTTTCCTAAGGCCTCAGGCTGAACTCTTCCTGAGCCATACCTTGAAGAGGCCATGCCCTCATTTTCATTAACCATGAAAAGCTACTCTATTCTTGAAACCAAAAATCAGGATGTCCTAGGTAACTTAGCTTCTGTTAAACTTCCTGTTTGTAGGGAAACCTGTCCAACTAACTGCTTACCTTAGCTTCTGTTAAAATTGCTTGCTTCAAACTGCTTACTTCTGTGAAGTCTTCTGCAGCTGCTAAGCAAGATGCCAGGACATCTTTCTGCTTTAAAATTTCCATATTCTGGACATTTGTGGCCCCACCTATGTCTCTGAACACTTAGTTCAGAGCTTATAGTCCCAGCTGGCTGGAATAAAGACTTACAATGTCTGAGTTGTCATCTCTGCTGGGTTATCCTTAACACATAAAAAAAATTTATTTAATGAAAATTTAATAAGATTTATTATATTAATTGCTATGGACTTCTCTTCCAGTAATATTCTCACATACAAATGATAAGTATGAGATTGTTATCAAAACTATGATACATATTAAATGTATGGGTATTTATTTGTCTAGGATCTTTGTGCTGAGTTTCCTTTTCATAATGGAAACCAAAGACGCTACTATCCCAACAAACAGTAATATTCAGCATCTGGGACTCTAACTCTACATAATGGGGAAGAGCTGCCATACCAAGTCTTGCTGAAAGAGAACTAACACTTTGCAATTTCAGGAGAAGTTTTAATTTACAAATGTAACTTTAAAATATGAGAGTTATTTCCTGGCTATCTGTGCATCCTCCAACCTATCTGCCTGCAAAAGAAATAAACGGTTACCAAGACTCTTATATTATCCAGTTTAAATTCTAAAATCAAGCTGTTGACACCTGCTCAGGTTTCTTAGAACCTCATCAGTGATGTGGTATGGTCCCATGTCTCTGAATCTAATTCTTTTACTTTCTCTACCAAATGTCATGCCTTTGGAAGTTCAGGTTTTGGACTAAAAAATATCTTAGTGTTATGAAAAAAAAAAATAACCAGATCAACTATCTAACTTAAAAGTTCATTTAAAAACAACAAATAAAATCTCCAAATCTTTGGCTTTTAAAATTATCTTGCATACAATTGTATCAACTGGCTTATAAGTGAATAGTTACATAAGTAAACTGTTAAATTAGCCCTAAATTATCTCACTCTACAGTGTAACTAAAATTTTAAAAGCAAGTGTAAAATGGCTCTCCCAACTGGTTAAGCTTGGCTACCAGACCCAAAGTGTCAATTAAAGAGACAGTGCTAGTGAGGAACTAAGAAAAACAATTAATCAAAGTGGCCCTGCTGGGGGAAAGGAGGCCCCTGGTCTGTCTTTGGGATACTGACATTGAGGAATGTGCCTGACTTCCTTTTGAAGGCAAGAGCCATTTTGTCATATTGTTAAAAATAAGTTTCCATTTATTGTAAGAGCTAAGTTTCTTTTTTTAAGTTTCTGCTTTCTGGAACCTGGCCTGCTGCAACACATGACCTTAAGTTATTTTTAAGAACATCCTAATTCTCTCTAATCAGTGACCACAAGACGATGACTGTTCTTTGGTTGGTTGGTTTTGTTTTTTGTTTTGTTTTGTTTCTGTGCTTCCTCACTGCCCCCTTATCTGTAAACTTGCTTTGCAACTACTCTCAGTTTAACTCCTTAAAGGGGGCCTGAGAAACAGACACAGCACTGGTCTCTCTAACCCAGTTTAGGAAGCACTCACCAGCCACGTTTCTGATGCTCCTAAATAAAATAAAGCTTGCTTCAAATGTGGCTTGAAAACTATAATAGTGGCCTTAATCTTACCTGGTGGAATTGACAACATAAATTTTAATTTTTGTAAAAAAGATTTGGGAAATAAAACCTATCTGGTATAGAAAGTTAAAGAAGAAAAATGTTAAATAATGATGGGTTTTAGTGTTTTTGTTTTGTTTTTGTTTTTTAAGTAAGGGGTTGTTTTAAAACAGAAATACAAAGAATCGAGCTTAAGCACATTACAGGTCTGAAAAAGTTTACAACAGGCTTCATGTGTGACGGCAGGTATATGACTAAATTTACTGTAATTAAAGGCTGTTATGACTTTTCCAAAGGTGAGATGTGCTATAAATTGTTTTATTTGTCTATTATGGGGAGCTTACCAGACATATCCACTCAGACATAGTGTATTCCTAATTGAAAGACTATTCCAGCCACTTGTGTGTTTGATCACACCCAATGTTTGGGGACCTGGGTGTAACGCTTTGTGTTCAGAACATGAGGTTTTTAAAGGTAGATACTATGTTCTGGAATCTCACTTGCAGCTGCACAGGGACTTCACAGAAGTAAGCAGTTTGAAGCAAGCAACTTTCACAGAAGCGAAAATAAGCAGTTAGCTGAAAGAGATTCATACAAATAGTTTTAGCAAAATCTACATTAGCTAGGACTTCCTGATCTTTGGTTCCTGGCATAGAGTTTGGTAATGTTCCAAGAAATTTGCTATCAAGAAGATGGTCAAGGAACCCCTGTACTGTCTTACCCCATCATGTTACCCATTGATTCTATGTGTATGAGTTAAATCTTTGACTCATCCTGTTCTGTGTGGGTATAGTTGGAAGCTTAACTGAGTTTATTCTTTTTGATATAATTAGCCATACAGTTGAACATACCAGGTTCTACTGCTAGCCTGAATAAGGTAGGAATAAATGGTCCAATCAATGTGGTCTGTAGGCTTTGACTTTTTTAAACCTACTTTATTTGGGGTTCCCTGTGTTACTGTCTCCCTTCTCCATCCCAATCCCTTCAAATACCACAATACCAGGTAGGAAAGGAAGAAGGTTAGTGGATATGAGGGGGTGTAGTTCTCTTTAACTGCTTCCCTGCTGGTTAGGGCTATTGGGTTCTGACAGCTTCTTCTACTTTTATAGGCTTATACTTCGTTAGTTTAGGAAAAAAAAATTCTATATTATCTTCTACACCTGAAATTATCTCTTCTGTCTGTTGCATTCCGTTGGTGAAGTTTACATCTGTAGTTTCTGTTCTGTTTTCCATCTTCAGGATTCCCTTAGTTTGTTTGTGTTTTCTTTATTGCTTTTATTTCCATTTTTATGTCTTGAACAGCTTTATTCTCTTTCTTTACCTATTTGTGTTTTCCTGGATTTTTTTAAGGGATTTATTCATTTCCTATTTAAGGGCCTCTCTCATCTTCATAAGGTTGGATCTAAGACTATTTTGTGTGTGTGTGTGTGTGTGTGTGTATGTGTGTGTGTGTGTGTGTGTGTGTGTGTGTGTGCTTCAGCTGTGTTGGAATATCCAGGGCTTGTTGTAGTATGATAGCTGGGCTCTCTTGGTGACCTATTGCCCTACGTGTTTTTGATTGTGTTTTTACTCTTCTTACTCTGCCCTCTAGTCATCTGTGTTTGGGGTTATTAAAGGTTTAGGTGCAACTTCTGACTTAATCGTTGTTAGATGGATGTGTTTTTATTTTTGTTTAACAAATACTTTAGAGGGAATCTAGGGAAATTTATATTCCCTCCCATTACAAGGACAAGTGACAAATTGACTTAAAGAGACAGAGACAAGCAATGCAGACACAGCAACAAAAATGACCTGACAATTAGAGGTGGCTCCCAAGTATTCATTCATCCAACAAACCAGAGGGCTCTGGTAATGTCTCACAAAGACACTGAACACAGGGTCTATAGTTGCATCTGACCCCCCCTCTTGTGTCCTATTCAAATGGTGCCTTCTACAAACTAAACTTAAAGGTGCTTAGACCAGATGACTTTCATTTTACCCTTTTGGGTGGCAGCGTTGGCATGCCTCTGGAGTGCTCAGAAGCAATTGGTTAGAAAGGATTTTCTTGGGGCACTGGAATGTCTAAGGCCTTGTGACCCCTAAAAGTCCTCTCTTTTCAGTGTACTTTCCCTCACTCCTGGAGGTCCCAAGACTCCTAAATATCTAGATACAGTCTCTGGGTTCCCAATGGGGCCTCCCAAATGTTAAAGGGAGATCACCAAAGATGACTACTCAGACACAGCATATAGCCAACTGAAAATCATTATTCTAACTGTCTGGACCACACCCAAGTATTCAAGGACCTGGGTTAACTCCCAAGTTTCCAGAACACAGGTTTTTAAAGGAAGGAACCATGTCCTGTCATCTCAATTGGCAACTTCAGGGGAGTGAGGTAGGTGGCTTCACAGAAGTAAGCAGTTTGGGAAAAGCGGTTTTGGCAGAAGCTAAGATACACAGTTAGCTGGAGTAAGTTCTGCACAAACAGTTTTAACAAGAGCTAAAATAAGTTAGCTAGCACATCCTGACCTTGGGTTTCTAAAATAAAGTTGATAAGTTTTCCATGGATTCTCCATCAAAGAGAGCAGATTCCAGTTAAATCTGGAATGGCCTCAGCAAGAATTCAAGATGGAAGCACTTCTGCATGTGTTGACCCATCACAAGTCAGTCTGCTCCAGACTTCATGAGGAAGCTCAAATAATAATAATAATAATAATAATAATAATAATAATAATAATAATACCTCAGACACATTGAGTTAACTTATAAATTTGGCTTTTTGGGGTTCTTAAAACAGAGATAAAACAAAAAGCACCCCAAAAGACAGAGTAAATCATGATGGACACAAGAACAAACCTGATTTATAACCTTTCCTGGAAATCCATAAGCAGGCGTCTCTACTGCCTGCCCCAAGGGACCTGACAAGCCAGATGTCAGGCATCTGTGAGGCCACCTACAGACCACCCATGGACCACCTGAAACCATGTGCACATGCTCTTGTTCACTTTATAAGAGAACTTGCACCACCTGCTCTTTCTCTCTCTATTTCTCTCTCTCTCTCCTTACCCAGAGATGATCTCTATGACCTCTTCCTCCTTCTTTTAGTAACCCTCCCACATGGAACCAGTAGCATGGTATGATTTGTGAACCTGCCATGTAACCTTGCTGCACAATCCTAACATTAGTGCATTATCCAAAACAGGCACCTTCAGTGACCAGGCTGCGTGGTAGTTGCTTTTGGTGCCACTGGAACTGCTGGAAACTTATTTCATTTCAAATCTGCCTGTGACCAACTTTCAGCAAACAGATCGATACCTCCTACATGCAACATTGGCTGGATTGGTGCGTTCCCTTCATTGGTCAGCAGAAATGTCTCTCTTGGTAGGGGGATATTGACTGTTGAGCATCTGGCAACTACCTAGTACCTTTTGAGACAGAGGAACCCCCAACCATGGCCTTTACTGGCCACGGTTGACCCTTTTTGTTCACCTCCATTTAGGGCTTCCTTTTTCCCTTGGGTGAGATTTTTTTTTCCTTCTACTGGCACAGTTTCACCCCCCTCTCTCTCGCTGGTCTATGAAAATCCTAGTGCTAGGTAAACCTTGTCTACTACAGGCAGCTATGTCCTTGGTCTCTGGACAATGAAGAGGGGAGTTGGATCAGGTAAAACCATACTATTCTGCTGACCCTAACCCTTGCCTTTCTGATGCCTCTGGCAGGTCACTGACTCCTACCCTCCCAGTGGGAATTTCCCACTCATCCGTTCCTCCAGCATCCCCACTGGGATGTCTTCTGGAGAATTTTAAAACCCTATGCATGGAGCCTGAGTTAAAGGCCTCTTAGTTCATACTCCTCTGTAACAAAACTTGGCCTACATGTTCTTTAGATAATGGTTCAAATTGGCCGATTAATGGCACATTAAATCTCAATATTTACAGGATCTTTTTAATTACTGTTAGTGATCTGGCAAATGGAAGGAGGTATCTTATGTTCAAGCTTTGTCTCTTCTCCCCTCTAAACCTTCTCTCTATTCTTCCTGTTCTCCTTCCCATCCTTCCTGTTCTCTCCTACTTTATAGCTACTTCTTCTAGCTTTAAAGTCTCAACCTCAAGAGTTCTTTACCTTTAACCCCATGGGTGAACCTCCACCTCGCCATTCTTCTCAACCTCCGGCTTCTTCTCAGTCTCTGGCTTCTCCCTCCTCCTTTGCTTCCTTCTCTTCCTCTTTGACATAAGAATTTCAATATCTCACTCAATCTTATAGTCTTACCTTCCATGATATATATATATATATATATATATATATATATATATATATATATATATGATTCTTACCAACAACCTATTACCTGAGGAGCACAGGTGAGTTTGGGAACAGGCTAGATGAGGTTCATCAAACAAACACAACACACATGATTGGAACTGAGGTGGTACCAACCAGAATCCAAAATGGAATTATAATACCCTGGAAGACATTTTAGCTAGAGATCAGTTTACGGACCTGCCTCCTAGCTGGTCTCCGCAAGGCTGCCCTCAAGCCAGTTAATTATGAGAAGCTCCAGGAGATGGTTCAGGACAAGAATGAAAACCCATCTCAATTCCTAGAGCACCTTACAAAGGCCCTCTTACAACGTACCAATCTAGACCCCGAAAATACAGAGTGTAGGCAAGTCTTGATAACCTATTTTTTCTCCCAGAGTTACCATATCAGGGCTATGCTTAAATGCTTGGAGAGAGGGCCTCTGACTCCACAGGCAGAAGTCTTAGCACTGACCTTTAAGGTACACCATGGGAGAGATGAGAAAGCCTGCAAGCAAAAATACTGAATGCTGGCCAAGGCCATCCAACTGGCCTCAGAGACTATCCAGGCTCCCTTGCATCCTAAGGCATGAGGGACCATGGGATTCCTGTTTCAAATGTGGTCAAGAAGGTCACTAGGCCTAGT
Source organism: Psammomys obesus (assembly GCF_907164565.1). Lineage (NCBI taxonomy): Eukaryota > Metazoa > Chordata > Mammalia > Rodentia > Muridae > Psammomys > Psammomys obesus. Next base: position 7,352,120 of record NW_026585742.1, read on the forward strand.
TTTGTTCTAACCCCTGCAAGCCACTAGGGCCATGTCCAAAATGCTACCAAGAGGGACATTGGGGTGTTGACCACCACCATTTCTTCCATGGTATGGAGGCTTCACTACCAGATCACACTCTGGCCAATGTCCTAAGCATAGCTATGGATGACTAAATGTACCCAGGTTCCTTTGACCTGACCACTGCCATCACTATTAGGGAGCCACAGATAATTATCATGATATCAGGGCAGCCCAACTCCTTCCTTGTGGACACCAGAGCCACTTAGTCCTGACGAAGTATTGGGGACCAACCTCTCCTTCTAGTTTTTCTATTGTCAAGGTAGGGGGGCAGCCTTGCCAGCCTTGCCAGACTCCACCACTCAATTGTATTTTCAGTGGTATTCCCTTGACTCATTCCTTTTTAGTGATGCCAACCTGTCCAGTTCCCTTACTGGGAAGGGACTTTTTAGCCAAAGTGGGAGCCTCTATCTCCTTTACTCCACCCATTTGCTGAGCTCACCAGCATCCTCTCTCCTCCTCCTAGCTACCCTACCTACCAGTTGTGACACATTGCTTCCTTTACCAGCCTCTCAAGTGGACCCCCAAGTCTGGGATGTCCAAAACCCCTCTTTCGCAAGGCACCATTCCCCTGTGGTCATTCAGCTACAGGATCCCACCTGGTATATGAAGAGAAGGTAATGAAACACCCCTCTAAGGTCATTGCCTCTCTGACATCCCACTCCTAAATAATACAAACCTGTCATTTTGTCTCTTACTTTAGACTCTGACCTCGGCCTGCAAGCACATTAATGTGACCCAATTGGGCCGTTTTAAAGCTTGCTGGCTGTGTGTCCCACCTGGGACCAACTCAGAACTACTGCTGACGGCTAAAGAAGGTGGGTTTTGCATCTTCCTCCAGGAGGAATGCTGTTTTTATGTCAACGAGTTGGGTATAGTAAAAGACAAAATCCAACAACTCCAGACAAATCTACAAAAGCAAAGGCAACACCTCGAGGCCTCTAGCTCTTGGGCCTTCAAAAACCCCATATGGAAATGGATTCTGCCCTTCCTCACACCTCTTCTGCTCATCTTTCTGCTTTTGCTTTTTGCACCCTGCTTTACTAACTTTCTTTCTACATTCCTCAAACAACAAATGCAAAAATTCTCTAACCAAACCATTAATCAGTTACTCTTACAGGATATCAACCTCTGCCCACAGAACCAGATGATAATGACCTACCAATCAACCCTGATGGTGGGGACCAGCTATACCCTGAGAATAACAATGCCCCTGATCATCAGGAAGCAGCTTGAAGAGCAAATGTCACCCCTATGCCTTCCCCACCATTACCCCCTTCCTGGCTTCTCACTTTTTAATAAAAAATGGAGGAATGTTGGGATCCATAAGCAGGCATTTCTATGGCCAACCCCATGGTACCTGATAAACCAGCTATCAGACATCTGTGAGGCCACATACGGACCACCCTCAGACCACTTGAAACCACCTGTGCATGCTCTGGGTCACTTTAGAACTTGTACCGCCTCTTCTCCCTTTCTGTCTCTCCCTCTTTCTTCTCCCCCTCTCTCTTCCTACCCAGAGATATCTCTGTGACCCTTCCCCTTTTCTTAATAAATATCCCTCATGGAACCAATCATGTGGTGTGATTTGTGAACCCACTGTGTAACTTTGCTGTATAATCCTAACAATACCTGAGGAAAAACTCAAGCTCAAGAAAGAGGATCCTAAAGGTTAATACTTGACAGAGCTAGCACATACTGGGCATTGAAGGAAAGAAGCCCTCCTAAGGATCTAAGAACTGCATGTGCACACACACACACACACACACACACACACACACACACACACACACCACGAAGAGGGAAAACATTGTTAAGAGATGGTAAGTGGCTTTCTGAATAGCTTAGTCTTCAGTTTCAATGAAGGCTGCTGCCCAATTCAATTAATTAGAGATGTCCATTGATGAATCTTGCTTAACACTTTATGATATATGCTACAGTGTTAATTTTCTTTCTAATAATGGAACTTCATTATTATAACCTTGTATATCAGTGTTCAAAAGCTGAAGAAATTATTATTGTCAGCCTAGCTCTTGGAGATTGCCCTACACATAGAGCAATAACAAGGTATAACATTGGAGTCCTCATCTAAAAGTTAAGGGACATTCCTAGATCAGCAGCTTACTTCTCCAGGAGGATTCTACCAATAATACTGGTATATAAAGCTCAAAGGCCAGTCTTCTTTTACTTGGTAGAAAGGCCAGGAACAGTCTAAAAGGAGAGTGATGAATAAATATTACTTATACTTCTTTGTCTTCTGATGTTCACTGATGCTATCTCAAATGATCCTACTCCATCTAAACATACACACACAAACTTTCAAATTTTTATTTTCTAAAATACTTTGAGTCTTCACAGCCTCAAGAGCACCTTAATTTGTCTCATACCCACTATGCTAAAAGGCTTATTTTTTTTTTCAAACAAGAATACAGGTGCCTTAATTTCCTCAATACAAATACGAATCCTATTTAAAAATCTATGAATAGCTGATATTTTGCTTTATATTCTGTGTTTTTTTCCATTATTCTTTTTACTAGCCATGTTGATATTGATGACTAAAAGCCTACACTATTTGCCTCTTAGTCTGTTGTACCATTGAATTTCTTTTTAAAGTTGTTCTTTTGTATTTGCTACATCTTCACAATAAAACTATCTGTGGGGGTTGGTCTGGTTCTTGCTTGTTTGTTTCCTTACAGTCCAAGGAATCTGACCCTGGAGAACAAGCTGTCCAATAATAGCTCTCCTGGGACAGCTGTAGTCATGACTTTTCTTGTTCTTTCCCTTTCTGAGGCACTGGTTGGTATAATCATACTACTCTTGTTTATGCTTTGTATTCTTGTAAATTTTATGTCTTCTAGGATATAACAGCTTCAAACTAACCCCCTTCTTGTGGTAGAAGAAGGGATCCAAAGCCTCTTTTCCAACCAACAGGAGAACAAGAAGAGTTTATTGGTCCCTTTTAGATTGACCTATGCTCCTCATCACCACAGATGATGTTATAGCAGATTGGTAATCATCCTTTACCCTCAAAAAGAATCCAAACCAAGCAAGCAAAAAGCAAAGTTGGGAGCACAGCTCTCTTAGCAGGAAGTTGTAGAAGAACAATAAGGTGAAAAGTGAAGTCAAAAAAAGTATATAAAAGCAACTGGAGGTGGGAGGGGTTAAAAAGGAGAGAGAATAGGGATGGAAATACTTCCAGATGATCTGTTGTTGTATAGGATCATTTTGGCAATTCTGGGTTTTGTTTTTGTTTTTCCATGTGAAGTTGAGAATTGTTCTTTCAAGGTCTATATAGAAAATGAAAGGCCCACCCACTGGGGTTACTGTGTACATGTTACAATTCTGTATGAAGGTTCCAGTCTTCTGGGAATAGAAGTCACTGACCCTTCCCCTTGTCTCTGCCTTATCTTGAAAGGGTTTTTTTTTTTAGTAAACTTTCTCTGCTTCTACCACTGTCTATATAATCACTGGTCTGCTTTCCTCTACTGGGGCACAGGAACCTGGAAATCTCTGTGGCTGCCATTGGACCCAAATATCTATTTATAACACTGCTCTGTGGGGGTGGGGGAGGACCTCCAAGTCTGAAAGAATCTCTCCTGGCTCTAAAGGAGGAATACTGCAGTTGGCACCTGACAGCTTTACACACAAGCATCAACAGCAGCAGAAACTAAAAACCTCTTGACATCTTACTTCCCAGACACGCTTAGCAACTAGATTTTGCCGGAATAAAGAATTGATTTGGGACCATGTGTAGCACAAAGTATAAAAATATCCACTGTAAACATGCAGGCTACTGGTAGGCACAAAAATCCACAGCTTGGTTTTTTAACAGGTGACATGAAGAGGGCTCAAAGCTGCAGTGAAGCATCAATTTACAGGATCAGATTCTAAAAAGAAGTCAGTTGTGAAGGCTGATGGAATAACAAAGGAAGGGTGGGAGGGAACCACCCTCAGCAAGCATCATCTGCCTGGAGCAGGAGGTTCCCCAGGGTGTTTGACTTACTTTTCTCTTTTACATGTCATTTGGACAGCCCTTAGGTAGAGCTATTTTTAACTGACATATTTTATGATAGGCTGAGAACACCACACCTAACACAGAGTGAGTGTGTCCCTGGTGTCCCTCTCTGCCAGAGAGAGTGTGGCCTCAAAGGATTCTGATACTGCTGCTTTCCCCAAAGAAAAACCACAGCACAGTATTTTTATAAAAGTTAAAGAGACTCAACTCAGCTGAACAATGGTTAAGAAATCAAGTCCACGAATCAATTCACGTTAATCAATCTGTTTCAAGTTTTCTTGTTGTTTAATTATTTCTTTAGGTAGGATTTTAGAGCCAGAAAAGAGCCACGATTCATCAGTATCAAAAGTGGCTGGAAAAAAGAATTCTAAGTACTCATAAAGTACTTCAAGGGCTTCACCACTCACAATATAGGCTTCTGCAGAGTGCCGTTGTCCTTAAGAGGTCTTCTGATCCCACGGCAGTACTAGCTGGAAATGGCTGTCTTAGTTTCAAGGTTTTTATTGCTGCGACGAGACACCATGACCACAGTGGCTTTTATAAAGGAAGACACTTAACTGGGGCTGGCTTTCAGAGGGTTAGTCAGTTATCATCATGGCAGGAAGCACGGTGGCGCGTAAGCAAGCAGGGTGCTGGAGAGGTAGCTGAGAGTTCCACAGCAGGCAGCACAGAAGAGAGTGGGTGTGGCTTGAGCATCTCAAATCTCCAAGTCCACTCCCAGTAACACATTTCCTCCAACAAGACCACAGCTACTCCAACAAGGCCAAATCTCCTAATAGTGCCATCCCCTATGGGCCTATGGGGGTCATTTTCATTCAAATCACCACCATGCCCCTATCAGGAAAAAAAAAAAAAAAGCTTGAAAAAATCATGAAATTTGCAGGTAAATGGTAGGAACTGGAAAAGATCCTGAGTGAGGTATCCCAGAAGCAGAAAGACACACAGGGTATATACTCACTCATAAGTGGATAGCAGACCTATACTATAGGACAAACATACTAAAATCTGTACAACTAAGGAAGCTAATCAGGAAGGACGACTCTGGCTAAGATGCTCAGTCCCCATTCAGAAAGGCAAAGAGGATGGACATCAGAAGAGGGAGAAAACAGGGAACAGGACAGGAGCCTACTACAGAGGGCCTCTGAAAGGCTCTACCCTGCAGGGTATCAAGGCAGATGTTGAGAGTCATAGTCAAACGTTGGGCAGAGTGCAGGGAATCTTATGAAAGAAGTGGAAAATAGTAAGACCTGGAGAGGACAGTATCTCCACAAGGACAGCAACAGATCCTAAACTTCTGGGCACAGGGGTCTTTTCTGAGACTGATTCTCCAACAAAGGACCACTCATAGAGATGGCCTGAAACCCCTGCACAGAGGTAACCTATGGCAGTTCAGTATCCAAGTTGCCTCCAAAGACTATCTCTGACATGAGCTGATTGGCCTGCTCTTTGATCACCACCCCTGAGTGGGGAGCAGCCTTACCAGGCCACAGAAGAAGACAATGCAGTCACTCCTGATGAGACCTGATAGACTAGGGTCAGAGGAAAAGGGAAGAATACCTCCCTTTTCAGTGGACTGGGAGAGGGACATGGGTGTGGAAGAGGGAGGGTAGGATTCGGAAGGGAGGAAGCAGGGAGGTACAGAGGGGATACAAGGTGAATAAACTGTAATTAATAAAAATAAAAATAATTAAATAAGAAAAAGAAATAAGGACAGAGCAAGGCTTTCTTGGGACCTTCAGCACAAAGAGCACCTCACTGCTCTTTTCACCACACAATGAGGTGTTTACTCAATGCTGGTGCCTCCTGATCTTCCAGGATGCATGTCACTGCAATGGAGACCCCAGAGTGCTAGCACAAGTCAGCCAGGGCACAGCTGTGACAGCACGCTGATTTTAAAAAGTCTAAAGTTCATCAAGAGAGTAAGCATACATTAAAAAAGAAAAGAGAAGAATACTCTCCCCAAACATGAATGCCACCTGATTTGGTGAGTGGTAGCCAGGGTCGATGATTTCTGTGCGTGCTGCATTTGAATTCAAGTGGTTATCTGTGTGTTTCTGCCATAACAGAAAGATTCAGAACAATCTAGAACTGGAAACAGTGACAACCAGGAAACACAAGAGTCTGACCAGAGTTGACCTTCCCACTAGACCATGCACTGGTTGCATCCTTAACAGGTCTAAATAACTCATGACAAGGTGTCTGAATCACATGAAAATCACATTATTGTGTCACTTCTTACAAGGTTGTGTGCTACTGGCAAGCTGGAGTTTGTAGGAGCAGGGGATTCGCTCACGTTCAACCATCCCTCTCTCTTTCAGCTCTAGTCTCTGTACCCTGGGTATGGGCCAGGGGTTTCTGCTCCTTGCAGTGATCACATAGGCTCACACCTGCCTGCTCACAGTGCAGTCTTCCCCGCGGTGGTTTGATGTGAAATGTCTCCTGCAGATTCACGTGTTTCAACTTGGTCTCAAGCTGCTGGTGCCATTAGGGAAGGTTGTGGATCTTTCAGGAAGTGGAGAGCTAGCACAAGTGAGTCTCTAGAAGCAAGCCTTGGGGTTTCCCAGCTCAGCCTCACTTCCTTCCCGCACCCTCTGCTTTCTTTATGTGGACACAATGTGGCCAGGGCTGGCCATTCCGACAGACGTGCCTTCCTTGTCATGGCAGATGTTATACCCTTAAATATAAGCCAAGACAACCCTTCCACCTTTAAGTTGCTTCTTGTCCCGTGGTCATAGTAAAACCCAAAATAGTATATGTGTGTATGCATGCGTGTGTGTGTGTGTGTGTGTGTGTGTGTGAGTGAGTGCGCAAGTGTGTGTTTATATTGTGAATCCCTGCCCTCCAATTTGATATATCATGACATGGAGCTCTGTGAGGTTATTTTGTCATGAGAGAATTGCCCTCACCAATAGGATTATTGGCCTCCTAAAAGAACCCTCCAAGAGTATCCTGGCTTCTGACACTATGAGGGAAGCTATCTGTGAACAGGAAGTTCCAAAAGGCAATGAATCTTCTGACCTTAGATTTTTATGCTCCAAACCTGTGAAGAATAAACTTCAGGTGTTGATAATCCATCAAGTCTGTGATGACCTGTTATGGCATCCTGGCTGAAAACAGGACAAGATGGTTCTGTTGAAGTCATATATAAATTTTTTTCTTTGATTTTGATAACAGAGCTAAGAATCCATCATCTAGTCTGAAAAATTAGGTTTATTCCCATGTGTTCTTGTGATTTTATAGTTTGTCCTTTTCCATTTTAGGTGGAAATGAATATCCATCCATTTCAGAATGAAAACTTCCATGCGATTTTCAGTTTTTTTGCACATGATGAAGGTGAGTTTCCACTCTCTCCTTTAATATGGATTCACAGTCATTCATAAAGTCTTTCATTGAAGAGACTGTTGTAGCTGTAATGGTGATCCCAGTGCTCAGGAGACTGAGGTGGGTTACCAGGAAGGCCAGCCTGGCAAACCATAGGCAACATATCAAGACTCTGTCCAAAAAAGAGGGGAGGGTATTTTTCATTGACTTCAGAATTATTTTGGCCAATTGTCAAAATCAATTGACCAGAAACATTTATAAAGAGACTATTCTTATAACATCTAAACACTCTAGATGCCATTTATTTGCATATTGCATGCTATACATGAGTATTGTTTTACTCCAGTATTCTAAAGCGATTCATGTCATTTTAGCTTTTCTGTCAGTTACCTTTATAAGGTTTGAGATCATTAATACAGCTTGCCCTTTTCCCACCAACTAGAAGTGAGAACATAGTCTTACCTCCCTACATCTGTGAGGAAAAGGTCTCTGCCACTCTGCCACGACCCTGCCTGCCCCATCTTCCTCATTTCCTATTTCTTTTTTTTTCTGTTGCATTATGGGTGGGTTTTTATTGATTTTTCTTTATTAATTACACTTAATTCACTTTGTATCCCCCCTGTGTTTCCCTCCCTTCTCCCATTCCAATCCCTCCCTTCCTCCACCCTCTGCATGCATGCTCCTCCCCAAGTCCACTGATAGGGGAGGTCTTCTTTTCCTTCCTTCTGATCCTAATGAATTAGGTCTCATCAGGAGTGGCTGCATTGTCTTCTTCTGTGGCCTAGTAATGCTGCTTCTCCATCAGGAGGAGGTAATTTAAGAGCAGGCGAATCAGTTCATGTTAGAGACAGTCCCTGTACCTATTACAATGGAACCTACTTGGATAATAAACTGCCATGGGCTACATCTGTGCAGGGGTCTTAGGTTATCCCCATGCATAGTCATTGGTTGGAGTATCAGTCTCAGGAAAGACCCCTGTGCTCAGATTTTTTTGGTTCTGTTGCTCTCCTTGTGGAGTTCCTGTCCTCTCCAAATCTTACTGTTTCCCACATCTTTCATGAAATTCCCTGCACTCTGCCCAAAGGTTGCCCATAAGTCTCAACATCTGCATTAATAGCCTACAGGGCAGAGCCTTTCAGAGGTCCTCTGTGTCAGGCTCCTGAGTTGTTCCCTCTTTTTTCCTTCTTACGATGTCCATCATCTTTGCCTTTCTGGATAGGAATTGAGCATTTTAGCAAGAGTTCTTCCTCTTGATCAGTTTCTTTAGGTGTACAGATTTTAGTAGGTTTATCCTATATTATATGTCTATATGAGTGAGTATATACCGTGTGCATCTTTCTGCTTCTGGGATAGCTCACTCAGGATGATCTTTTCCAGTTCCTACCATTTGCCTGCAAGTTTTATGACTTCCTTATTTTTTATTGCTGAGTAATATTCCATTGTATAGATATACCACAATTTGTGCATCCATTCCTCCACTGAGGGGTATCTGGGTTGTTTCCAGCTTCTGGCTATTACAAATAAGGCTGCTACAAACATGGTTGAACAAATGTCCTTATTGTGTACTGATAATATTTTGGGTATATGCCTAGGAGTGGTATAGCTGGATCTTGAGGCAGCATTATTCCTAGTTGTCTGAGAAAGCACCAGATTGCTTTCCAGAGTGGTTGTACAAGTTTACACTCCTACCAGCAGTGGAGGAGGGTTCCCCTTTCTCCACAACTTCTCCAGCAAGTGTTGTCACTTGAGTTTTTGATCTTAGCCATTCTGATGGGTGTAAGGTGAAATCTCAGGGTCGTTTTGATTTGCATTTCCCTGATGGCTAAGGACACTGAGCATTTCTTTAAGTGTTTCTCTGCCATTCAATATTCCTCTATTGAGAATTCTCTGTTTAGCTCTGTACTCCATTTTTTAATTGGATTACTTGATTTTTTGCTGTTTAACTTCTTGTGTTCTTTTTATATACTGGATATTAGTCCTCTGTCAGATACAGGGTTGGTGAAGATCCTTTCCCAATCTGTATGCTGTCGTTTTGTTCTGACAACAGTGTCCTTTGCTTTACAGAAGCTTTTCAGTTTCATGAGGTCCCATTTATTGATTTTTGCTCTTAGAGCCTGTGCTGTTCATGTTCTGTTCAGGAAGTTGTCTCCTGTGCCAATGAGTTCAAGTCTCTTCCCCATTTTTTCTTCTAAGTGGTTTAGTGTGTCTGGTTTTATATTGAGGTCTTTGATCCACTTGGACTTTAGTTTTGTTCTCAGCTTCATATGGAACAACACAAAACCCAGAATTGCTAAAACAATTCTTTACAGTAAAAGATCTTCAGGAGGTATCTCCATCCCTGATCTCAAGCTGTACTGTAGAGTAACAATACTAAAACCTGCATGGTACTGGCATAGAAATAGGCTGGTGGATCAATGAAATTGAATAGAAGGCCCTGACATAAATCCACACACTTATGGACACCTGAATTTTGACAAAGATGCCAAAACCATACAATGGAAAAAAGACAGCATCTTCAACAAATGGTGTTGGTCTAACTGGATGTCTATATGTAGAAAAATGCAAATAGATCTCATTTCCTATTTCAATTAGAAATGTTTGCCTTTCCATTGTCTACATTAATAATTTTTACATATTGTTCATATTTCTATATTTGGCAGCATAGGCTATAGGATAGGTCAACTCTAAATGTTAAAATTCAGTATATATTTTCATTATAATTACTCAATTGCTCCTAGCTCAATTATGAGGCAAATTACTGTAGAAACATCCTTCTGCGAGGCTGCAACAAACCCAGCTCTGCACTGCTTACCAAGGTCAAATGAGCTTTCTGCACCTGGTCCTCCTTCTTTTATTCCTACTCAAGGATCAAACCTGAATATAATTCAATTTACTTCTTATGTGACCATACCTTCTTTGTCCTTTTTAAAAAATAAGTTTGCCTTTTCTTAGATTATTAAACCATAAGCCTCACAGTAAGATCTTAGTAAATATTTATTGAAATTAAATTACTTTAACATTTCAACATATTCAACTAATAAATGAAATACAGACTTTAGCCATTCCCCAAGGTTTTTATAAATGAGCACTTTTTAAAAAAGAATACAATACATAAATTTAGGATAAATTCCCCATGATTTGAAGTACTGAGTTTGCTCAACATTTTTATACTACTGTTTCATAAAAAGAAGCTTCCAGAAACTTAGTGACTTTAGTATGCTCAGTTTTAGTTGTCCAAATAGGAAATATGTATTTTATTTTTCTGTGATAATTTTTGTCTTTTGGGTGCTAAGTGAAAAGTTTGCGGCTCCCGTTAAACTCTCCAGTGTGTGTCCCAAAGGCTGCACAGGAAGTAGGGTCCCTAATAAAAAGGTCCAAGGAAGGAAAGAAGGGCTTATGTACAGAATGCTAACAGTGATAAAACAAAATGCCATTGAGGTGCTGGAGGGATGGCTCAGAGATTAAGAACAAGTATTGCTCTTGCGGAAAATCCTCGCTCAGTTCCCAACACCTCATATCAGGCAGCTCACAGCCAGTTGAAATGACAGCTCCAGGGCAATCCAAAGCTTCCTTCTGGCCTCCACAGACACCTGAAGTTGCATGCACACTCACAATTTAACACTGAACAAATCCTTAAGAAATGCTGTTGAGAGATATCTGTCACCCCAAGAATGGTTTCCAGCCTCCTAGGCACATTTTGCAAAGCCACCCCTAGGTCCTACTCAGATGTATTCCTTATTGGGCCTGTGGGCTCAAATTATAGATATGATCTTTGACTCATGTAAACCAGCTTTGGTTACTTGGAGAAGTCCTTGTCTCCATATCCTTAGGGTGTTTCTGAGCAGAGGCTTAACAGATACAATTGGCTTTGCAAAGATTTCTAAGGCCACGACGTTTAGATCATTATCACGGATTTTCCAGGCTCTTTGTCCATTGTGCGCCAACAGACTAAAGAGCAATCCTAGGCTACAGACACCAACTGGTATCATGCAAGCCATCGTCCTTTACAAAAATATATATCTTTAGTTTGCTATAAAGCTGATCATGAAACACCCACTGACTAGGAAAAATTTTCTCAAGAGTTCATGACTGAATGTATCTAATCAGTTGCACTACCATATGCTCAGGTATATTTGACCAAGCCTTAGTCAAATGCTGTCACAAACCGGCATATGTCAAGTCACAGGCTGATTCCAGGGGCCAGTGGGAAAAGACTCAGCTGATAAAGGAACTTGCCAACAACTTGATAACCTGAGAATGTTCCCTAAGTTAGAGAAAGCCAAGCTCCACAGTCCGTTTACCATCCTCTGACCTCCACTCACACACTGCAGTTCATGAGTACATACACACATACACACACAATAATAAATAATAAACACGTTTAAGAAGCAATCAATGTGTATATTCAGATGCATCAGATGGATGGCAGATGATGATAGAAATATGATATACAGAACTGAAATAGATATTAAGGTACAAGTAACTTATCCAGGTAAATGGTTTCTACTCATTGAATACCTACCAGCCTCCTGTTCTCCCTCATACCTATGAGAAGTTTCTTATGACCAGTTTTATATGGCCAGTGGTCTGAGGAGGGAAAGATGTCAGTTAGTTCCAGACCTCAGCTCCAGACCCCTGTTGAAATCAGTTGGAAACAGTTGTGGACAACTTTATTACTTTGCTCTATTGCTGTGAAGAGACACCATGACCACTATTATAAGGGAAAGCATTTAATTGGGACTTGCCTAGCTTCACAGGGTTAGTCAGTTATCATCATGGCAGGGAGCATGATAGCAGGCAAACAGGCACTGATGCATTAGCTAAGCCCTACACCCCGATCCACAGGAAGACAAAGAGACACTGGGCTCAGCATGGACCTTTGCACCCTTAAAGCTCACCCCCAGTGACACACTTCCTCCAACAAAGCCATACCTCCTAATGTTTTTACTCCTCTCAAAGAGTGCCATTTCCTGTGACTAAGCATTCAAATATATGAGCATAAGGGGTGCATTTTTATTCAGCTGACCAGAGAGGCCACGGAGAATAGAGGGAAGATATTACTACCATCTGCTCTGTAAATTGTGGTGAAGATTATCACACATAAGGTTTACAAAGGTACACTCTTTGTTGACTATAGAGCTTCCTCTGTGTCAGCCAACTTTGCTCTGTATCTTTTTTTTTTTTTCAGTTTTCCAGCCTAAGATAAAAAAGCATTCTCTATGCATCGTGTTGTATTTTGTTCCAAGGAAAGAGAGACTGTCACAGCTTGTAGTGATCACAGTTTTAGTTAGTCGTGATAGGCTTTATGTCCAGCCATATTTCACTGGCCAAAATACACTCATGGTCAGGCCTACCCCGTTGTTCTACCAGTTAAGAAAACTACTACAGATGTTGCAGACCGTTGCTCAGTTTGACTAAAGAATGAGAGGATGATGAACATGTGGTGTGAAGAGTGGCCAGTGGGACTGGGTATAGAAATCTCTGACTCATCCCAGAGTGCGAGGAGAACCATGTCTCATGTGAATCCTCAGAAGAGGGCCTCACTGTGAAGGAGACTAACAATCAGAAGAACCATTGGTACGGTACAGGCCTAGCAGCCTGTCCCCAGCCCTTGTGTGTGGCTGTGGTTACAGAATAAGAAATTGGCCCCCTGAAAGTCACCATGGTAGAATGCTTAAACAGTACATAACACGAGGTTTCTGTGTAAGGACAAGGCAACTGTCTTTCATGGAGCAAATGGCATTGAGCTCCCTGGTAGAACTGACATAGCTTCTGGTTCTCTGGCTCCCAAATGAGTCTGTGCTCTACAGTCTTCCTGAAATAAAGCTCTAAGTTTTCACACGCTCCAGATATGAAGGGAAAAAAAAACTTTCTGTTTCTTAAAAATATGGATCGATATTGAACTACTGTCAGATGACTCCAAGAGGGATTTGTCAGATTTCCTGGGCAAGTTGAGCAATTGTCCATCAAGTTCATTCAGTGAAGATAATTAACCACAGCCTTTCACTTTATTAGCAGTTTCTCCTCCTTTTTATCCTTCTCCTCCTCTTCCTTCCTCCTCTTCTTGAAACATTGGACTTTAATCTTTCCATATGTTGTTTTTCTTCTGCAAAAAAAAAAAAAAATCAAAGCAGGTAACTAAGCACACACTCAAACAGCTGTTGTTGGCATGGCTGACAGTCCCCCAGCGGCATCTGGGGCAGATTTCTTCATCTGTTGCCACAGCCACAGCTACACCCAGTGTCTGAGAACAGGAGGATTGTCCTGTACTCATTGGTCTTCTGATTATTTGCCTCATCTTGATGCTTCACAGCTTCAATGAGAAAGTATTCAGAGGACTTAGGGCATCCCCATGGTCCCTGTTTAGATTGTCCACACTATTGTTTTCAACATTCCAGCCTGGATCAAACTCTATTAGCTTCAGTGTGATACCTTTCTTAAGACGACTAATCTCTGATGCTATAGTAACCCAGCCCATTAAAGAATCAGTTCACTGGTATTTCATGTGTCTGTGCTTTGATGTAAGACAGTTCTTCAACAGTAACAGAGAGGTGCAGGATGTGCCTGTTTCACGGCCTCATTTTGTGACCTTCAGAAGTAATTTGCTAATATGAGTCTCCCATAGTGAGTTCAACTATTAGGGAGGCTCTGAAATAAAAGGGGAGCACAGACTGTCTCTGCTACCATAAAGAAACAGCATTATTAACTTGTTCTACATTTAGAAAATACTGTCTTCTTGAATAGCCAGTGTGCTCTTGATGTCATGTGTGTCCTAGGGCTAGGAAGAATTAAACATGAGCCTTTCCTCCAGAGATTAAGATTCAGGGAACTGGAGAGGAGACAAAGAAATCAACTATCCAGGCAGTAAGAAGAGAAGTGGTTACTGACTGCTAAAGAGACAGAGAAAGGGTGGAAGCATTTTAGTGAGGCGTTTCTAGAGAGGTCCAAAGTTTAAAATTAGTCTTAGGACAGCATGACTGAAGTCCTGAGTAAAAGTTTAGACCTGGGTTAATTAAGACATGTCCGGCCCACTGCAGGGAGTAATGTGGTCAGGCTCAACCACATTCTTTGCTACATGTGAGATATTGTTTCCTAGCAACCCACCCAGGTGGCACCTAGCTTGTGACCACAGAGAGTGCTAAATGATCTTCCCTAGCAGCTAATCAGCACATTTCAGGCATTACTCATGATCAAATAGTCTCCAGATGGCTGGGCCAGAACTGTTTTATGGCCTTGGTGCCTAAAGTAAACCCCCTACCCAAAGCTTGGAGCCCCTGTTTGCAGTTTTTTCCCTTTAAAACTCCGGTTCCCCTAAAGCTTAGGATCGCACCCTCCTGCTTTAACAGAGAGGTTGCTGTGACCCAAGCTCAGGCTTCTATCCAATAAACCCTTTTGTGTATTGCATTGAATTCGACTCCTGATGGTCTTTTGGGGCTCACGATCTGGGTACAACATTTCTGAGCTAAGGTTTTAAATGCCTTGTTCAGACTGGCCAAATGACAGAAAATAACAGAACATCCTGGGTACCGAGATCAGAATGTGTTGGCAGTCAGAAGCCAATAAGTGCCTGATGGCTTCAGGGAGCGGCTGGGTCAGAAACTAGAAGCAACAGAAGCTGAGCTGAGAACAAGCTTGCCCAGAGGCTCATCCTCAGAATGCAGAGCTGCTCAAAATGTCCCTCAACAATAAGATCCAGCAGTTAAATGGGTAATGTATGCAGGAAACATTGCAGAGTAAAGCCACCTCTGGGCACAATGAAGGTTCATCGGAGTCCTGTGATACATAAGGCAGCTGTGACTTTTAGGCTAGCATTTGTCCAACACCAGCTTATGGATTTGTGATTCCAGAGATGGAGAAAGTCGTAGATTCACTGTGTGCATGATGAAAGTAATGGGGAATAATCTAAAGAGCTAGGGCCTTATTCTGGAGGTTGTAAAGACAGTAGATAACTCTCAACCTAGTAGAGGTGAAGAGGCTGAAATGGTAAGTAAGAAACTCTACATGTAAATTGTGTCTAGTCCTGCTTCAACACCAACAGGGTAAACTGAGTCTGGGCAGAGATCTCCAGCTGCTGCCTGGCTGGTGACCCAGCAGACTTTTCCTGAAACTAATTTTTCAGACCGGAACTGATGGTTACTAACCATAACTTCAACTGATAATGGCAAACTGAGGGACCATAATAAAATTACAGCGTCAGCCAGTGCTGGTAGCTTCCTGGTGTGGGCTTACATTTACCATGCAAGCATTGGCTAAAGCTGTCAGTTCTAGCCTTGGCTTTCCACTGGTAGTGGCAAAGAGGGAAAAAGACCCCTCCACACACACTTATACTTCATGATGAAGTAAGACAAACTCCAGCAGATAGGTTTCAACAAGCTTCTCTCTTTATTCTTTCTCCCACAGTTTATATACACAAGCAAAATCTTCCAAGCAGTGTAAAAAATTACAATGTGATTACACCTTATTTTTCTTTAAGTGAATGATTACTATGAATTTTTGTAAGAAAACATGTTCCCCAAAACCTTCACATGATGAAATGTTTTATGTATTATGAGTGGAAAAAATATGAAAAACAAGTTATTTCCAAGAACCTATATATATTTTTCACCAAACAAACTGTTTATATATTAATAATGATAGCAAGCAAGGTAATTTCTCAGCCAGCTTTTCTTTACTATCAGGCTGCTATTTGCAGTTACAAAGAAAGAATCAATTATCTTAAAAAGTAATCTTATAAAAGTCTTAAAAGAATTACATATCTAAGCTTTTATATAAACAATAATCAGCCGTTTCTACTTTAAATCTTTAAGGTGTGGATCTACTCATTAATAACTTTCATTAAATTCTATCAGGAAGCTGACGGCAAAAACAAGTATAAGGAAATCAATTGTCTCAGTCACCAGCCCCGCTAGAAAGTGACATGTCATCCAGTGCTACCTTGGACTATTGCTTCTGTTCACCAACCTCAAAAACACTCTGGCTTTACTTTATAAGAGTGCGCTTTTCTGTGGTAGGCTCCTGCCCTATTCCCTGTTTTCTCCCTCTTGCAATGTCCACCCTTTTGCCTTTCTGAATGAGAATTTATCATCTTACCCAGGATCTTCCTTCTGGCTTAGCTTCTTTAGGTATACAAATTTTAGTATGTTAATCCTATATTGTATTTCTTTTTTATTTTTTATTAATTACAGTTTATTCACTTTGTATCCCCCCATAAGCCCCTCCCTCCTCCCCTCCGAATCCCACCCTCCCTTTCCCTTCTTCACGAATGCCCCTCCCCGAGTCCACTGATAGGGGAGGTCCTCCTCTCCTTCCTTCTGATCTTAGTCTATCAGATCTCATCAGGAGTGGCTGCATTGTCATCTTCTGTCGCCTGGTAAGGCTGCTCCCTGGGGCAGAAGGTGATCAAAGAGCAGGCCAATCAGTTCATGTTAGAGACAGTCCCTGTTCCCATTACTGTGTAACCCATTTGGACACTGAACTGCCATGGACTACATCTGTGCAGGGGTTCTAGGTTATCTCCATGCATGGTACTTGGTTGGAGTATGAGTCTCTGGGAAGACCCCTGAGTTCAATTTTTCTGATTCTGTTGCTCTCCTTGTGGGGCAGAGAATCTTATGTAAGAAGTGGGAAATAGTAAGATCTGGAGAGAACAGGAACCCTATATTGTATTAATATTCACTTATAAGTGAGTACATGTATGTCTTTCTGCTTCTGGGATAGCTCACTCAGGATGATCTTTTCTATTTCCCACCATTTGCCTGCAAATTTCATGATTTCCTGGTTTTAATTGCTGCGTAGTATTCCATTGTATGAATGTACCACAATTTCTGCATCCATTCCTCCATTGAGGGATGTCTGGTCTGTTTCCAGATTCTGGATATTACGGATAAAGCTGCTATGACCTCTGAAAGACTCTACCCAGCAGTGTATCAAAGCAGATGGTGAAGCTCATAGCCAAAATTTAGATAGAGTGCAGGGAATCTTATGAAAGAAGGGAGAGATAAAATGACCTAGAGGGGACAGGAGCTCCACAAGGAGAGCAACAGAACCAAAAAATCTGGGCCCAGGGGTTTTTTTCTGAAACTGATACTTCAACCAAGGACCATGCATGGAGATAACCTAGAAGTCCTGCACAAATGTAGCCCTTGGCATTTCAGTGTCCAAGTGGATTCCCTAGTGAGGGGAACAAGGACTATCTGTGACATGAACTCAGTGGCTGATTCTTTGATCACCTCCCCCTGAGGGGTGAGCTACCTTATCAGGCCACAGAGGAGGACAATGTAGCCAGTCCTGATGAGACCCAATAGGCTAGGGTCAGATGGAAGAAGAGGAAGACCTCCTTTATCAGTGAACAGGGAGAGGGCAATGGGAGGAGGAGAGGGAGAAAGGGTGGCATTGGGAGGGGTGAGGGAGGGGGCTACAGCTGGGATACAAAATGAATAAATTGTAACAAATAAAAAATAATTTAATAAACAAAGAGTGTACTTTTCTGAACTTCAAGTTGTTTTCCAAGATTTTCTATGTCAGAGCCAATAGCAAAAACATCTTTGCTTAACCTTGCCAAAAAATCTCTTTTTTCTAATTCTTTCTAAGGGTAGTGGTCATTGCTAACAATCCTCATCTGTAGGTTCTTTACAAGGGTGGCTGTTAAATCATTAATCTGCTCCAGCAACGATGCTTGAAAGAGACCAAGCATTGTTCTTGTGAATGTCAGTGATCCTGCCCAGTGAGGGGCTGGCAGCCCCTAGAAGTTTCATACAGCTCGAATGTTAAGAGGGATGTGGTGACCTTAAGGGCAGCAAGCAGAGCTGTGCTCCACAACAGCGTGACGCCCTCAGCACACGTTGTCCTTGGGGGTCTACCTCTCCAAGTCAAATTCGTAGTGATTATGCTAAGGAGTGAACTGCATTCCACGAGTTCTGGAGCTGTTTTGCTGTTGCTCCTGCATGGCTCTCAACAAAACCACAATTCAAAGGGGAAAGTATGCAGCTACGTTTCCAGGCAAGACCTAGTAGCTTGGCGACTTATCTAAATCCTAGATTTTTAATGCTCACATTTGTAGCTGATCCACTTAACAGATTATAAGAAAGGATGTGGATTTCAGTTAACCAACTGTCTTAGTCATAGAACCACTATTTAGAAGACAGTTCCTGTCTTCTCTTAGACGGAAGCTCTTCTGTTGTTTCTGTGAATCTGGTTAGTACTGTCAATAGAGACAAATCTCTGCTTATTCCCCATTTCCCATTGTCTGGTGCACAGATTTGATGGATGCTAGGAAACTGCCAGCTCTTGTGGTCCCGAAATGCTAGTGAAGGAGCCAAGCTAACCTTACTGACTCCATTTTGGGTTTTAGGCCCCATATTAGACCAAGTTCTCCTAGTGCTTTTAGACAAAGAAGCGGGCAAGTTGAGACAGACCCACCCTGCTGCCGAAAAGTAACCAGGCTTGCACTTGTAAGGTGCCATTGCCTGGCAACCAACCCAGATGGCCCCAGTTTCCCTCCCTAGTTTGTGACCAAAGTCATGTAGCCCTGCTTCTAAGAAAAATCACAAGATGTGCTAATCGCTCCCCCTTCCCAGGACATTCCAGGCATTGCTCATGATCAGATATCCTCCAGATGGCCTGGCTGAGACCGACTGCCAGGACCGACTGCTCTTGGCACCTAAAGTAGACCAATCACTTTAAAAGTCAACTTCCATATAGACCCTTTTACCCAATCCTGTAACGCCAAGGCATGTAATTCCCAGCTTGCGGTTTTTTTCCTTCAAAAATCCAAAGCCTTTGTTCCTTGGCAGTCTCCCACTTGGATACAGGGTGGCCCCAACACATTGGTTTGATAAAACTCTTCCTGTTTGCATCTATCCACCCTCTGAGTCTCGCTCTCTCACCCACCTTCTTGTGCCGTGTAAAACCAAAGTGACTGATTCCAGCAGATGAGCTTGGGAGCCATTAAAGAACAGAGTAGCCAATTCTATCAGGTAAACTCTTTTTCTACTAAACTTATGAGTGTGGAAAGAAGACTTTGGTTTATGGAATGTCAAATGTCCCTATTAAAACTCAATCTTTGGCAGACTGAATTAAATTGGTACTAGACACCTATTCAGGCATATTATCATCAGAGATTTTATTTTCAATTTTTCCAATTGTGCGCATTTTGTTTATATGTATATATATTTCAACATAAACATATATATCAACATAAGCATATATGAATAAAAGCTTTTATGGCTTTTTATCATTTTTACTTATTAGGAGTGGTGTGTGCACGCCACATGGGGCATGTAGAGGTCAGAGAACTTTTTGAAAAGTCAATTCTTTTCTTTCACTATGTAGGTTCCAGGATCATATTCAGGTCAACAGGCTTAGTGAAAAGTGTCTTTAGCCACTGAGTTGTCTCCCTATTTCATGTGTATTTATTTATTTTTAATTAAACTTCTAATCAAAGAACATTTCTTGTTATTCTGTTCAAGACAGCTGAATTATCTGAGAACATTCAATACAGGAAAGCACAGTCTTTCTGACTCTTGGCAGCTTGGATAAATGTGTTTTCATTAGCTGACCATTCTTCAGACTTGTGTGATGCTGATAGTTAAGTGTGTAAAATTTCATAACATTGGGAAGAATGTTTACCACTCAGACTTTGTGACAAATTAAAGCACTTTTAATGTCAATGTGGAAATTCTTCTCTCTTGAAATACTAGTCTTGGCTTTAATTGCTATAATTATCCTTCAGGGGGGAGTGAGGGGGTGAGGGAGGTATGGATTGCCCAGCTGCACCAGCTGCAAAGCCTGCTGCTTCTCAGAGGAAGGACAAACTGAGGACTCATGGGGTTTCTGGAATAAAGAGAAATTCAGCTTCCAGGAAAGAAAATCATCCTAATTAATTCACTCATTCATTAAAAGCAAGGTTGGGACAGAGACACTGTCAAGATATATTCATGAGAAACTGAAGACTTGTAGGATCATAATATGGCATCTAAAGCAGAATAGAGATCCCATCCATGTTGGTGGCTAGGTTAGATGTTTCGCACATATCAGTAAACAAGACATAGTAAAGCCAGGTTTAAGATATGACGGAAAAACACAGGATTATGGAGAAGCAGCTTATATGTCTCATATTCCAAATATGAGCTTGCTCACTTGGAAAGTGAGCTTGCATTGCCTTTAAGTGCCTAGGAATAAGTTTTTCGGTAAGCCATATAACAATATATTTGATGCCTTGCCCTTAAAAGTCAGAGCAAGCTCAATCACAATCCTAATGCCTTAGATAAGCAATTGGCCAGTTGGCCCTTGCCTTGGTCGTATGTGGGCTAAAGAAGATAACAAGAGAAAATTAAAGTTCACCCTCTGTCCATCCTTTATGCTCAGTCCCTTCCTGGTCCTGTAGGAGAAAGAAGTAAGGAGAAAATCAGTCCTCTAGCTGGGCTGAGGGCCTCCGCTGGCTTTGCTGCAAGAAATATGAGTAGTAGGAAGCTTTTAAGGGTATATACCTCTTATCTTTCATAAAGGATGAAATCTAGCAAATGTTAACACCAGTCTTTTGTATATCTAGAAATCTAGATGGAGGCAACTCTGAACAGATAAGAACTCATAAAAGTAAGCAAGAACTGTGTTGTTCCTGAAGTCAAGTTCAGTGTAAAGCAGCCATCTATGCATACAAGGCCCTGAGTCCAATGCCCAGTGCTACAAGAAAATAGAAAAGATCCTCTGCAGCTGCTATCTAAAACAGACTACTCCCCTCCCTGGAGCTGCTACCTGAGGTGCCTGCACCCTACCCTTCCAGGCACCGGAACCAGTACCCTGCCTTCTGAAACACACTCCCCAGCGTGGCTGCATCTGAAACTCCAGTACCCATTAGTGTTCCTCTGGACCTCTCTCCTCATCCTGAAGACTACTCAAGACTCCAGACTCTAAGGACTGGTCGATCCAGTCTTCAGTGCAGGTTCCAGGAACAAACAGTCAAGGTTACAGACAACCAAATGGCTAAAGGCCAGCATAAGAACACAGTCAACAAAAAACCAGGACATCATGGCTCTACCAGAAACTCAAAACAATGAATATTCTAATGCAGCTGAAACACAGAAAAATTACCTTAAATCTATACTTATGCAGTTCTTAGAGGCATATAAAGAGAAAACAGACAAATCTCGCAAAGAAAATCCAACCAAACAAACAGAAGGTATCAAGGACGGACAGAAAATAAAAATCAAACAGGTGAAGAAAATGATTAAAACTATTGAAGACCTGAAAACAAAATGAGAATTGATAAAAAAAAAACACAAACCAAGAAAACCTTGGAGATGGAAAACTTAGAGAAAAGATCAGGAACCACAGAAGTACGCATCACCAGCAGAATACAAAAGATGGAAGAGAAAATCTCTGACACTGAAGATAGAATTGAATAAATCAATACATCTCTCAAAGAAAATATTAAAATGGAAAAATTCCTGACAGAAAACATCAAAAAAATCAAGCACACCATGAAAAGACAAAACCTAACAACAGTAGGAATAAACAAAAAAGAAGATTCCAGGCTCCAAAGTCCAGAAAATATTTTAAGAAAATTTCCCCAATCTAAAGAGATACTCTTAAACATCCAGAGGCTTATAAAACACCAAATATACTAAAACAGAAAAGAAATTCCTCCCACCACATGATAATCAGAACACTAAATCTGGAGAACAAGAGAAATATTAAAAGCAGCAAAGAAAAAGGCCACGTAACATATAAATATAGACCTATCAGAATCACATCTGACTTCTCAATAGAGACTATAACAGGCGTAATGCCTGGGCAGATATCAGGCAGACACTAAAAGACCATGGATGCTAACCCAGACTACTATACCCAGCAAAACTCTCAATCACCATAGATGGAGAAAACAAAATATTCCATGACAGAACTAAATTTAAACAATATCTATGTACCAACCCAGCCCTACAAAAGATACTAGAAAGAAAACTCCAAACCAACAAGATCAACTATACCTGAGAAAACACAGGATATAGATAAACTTCATAACAGCAGCACCAAAGAAAACAAGCACACAACACAATGTCACCACCAACTCCATAATAAAAGGATTTGTTAGTACAAGCATTGGTCACTGATATCTATCAACACTAATGGACTCAACTCTTCAATAAAAAGACACAGATTAATAGAATGGTTGCAGAAACAGGATCCAATATTCTATTGAATTAAAGAAACACACCTCAGCAACAAGGATAGACACTACTTCAGAGTAAAGCATTGTAAAACTGTTTTCTAAGCAAACAGACCCAAAAAGGAAGCTAAAGTAGCCATCCTAATATCTAATAAAATAGACTTTCAACCAAAATTAATCAAATGAGATGGGGCAGGATATTTCATTCTCATCAAAGAAAAAGTCCACCAAGAGAACATCACAATCCTGAATATCCAACTCCCAAACACAAGGACCCCTGCATTAATAAAGAACATTATTATATCACACACTGATCCCAACACATTAATAATGGGAGAATTCAACACCCACTCTCACCACTGAACAAATGATTGAGACAGAAGTGAAATAGAGAAATAATAAAACTAACAGAGGTCATGATTCAAATGAACCTAACCGATGTGTACAGAACTTTTCACCCAACTTTTCACAAAAGAATACACATTTTTCTCAACACCACATGGAACCTTCTTCAAAATTGACCATATAGTCAGTCACAAAGCAAATTTCAACAGATATATGAAAATTGAATTAACCCATTGTTGTTTATCAGATCACCATGGATTAAAGTTAAACCTCATCAACACATAAACAACAATAGAAACTCCCTATTCTACACACTCATGGAAACTGAACAACTCCCTGCTCAATGATTACTGCATGAGGGAAGAAACAAGAAAACAAATTAAGACTTCCTAGAATTCAATTAAAATGAGGGCATGACTTACCCAAACTTATGTAACACCATGAAAGCAGTGCTAAGTGATAAGTTCATAGGACTAAGTGCCTTCATAAAGAATTCGGAGAGATCCCATATTAGCAATTTAACAGATTACCTGAAAGCTTTAGAAAAAGAGAAGAAAACTCCTCTACCCAAGAGGAGTAGAAAGCAGGAAATAATCAAACTCAGGGCTGAAATCAATAGATTAGAAACAAAGTGAGCAAAACAAAGAATCAACACAACCAGGAGTTGGTTCTTTGAGAAAATAAACAAGATATACAAACCCCTGGCCAAACTAGCTAAAGACAAAGAGAAGGTACCCAAATTAACAAAATCAGAAATGAAAAGGGAACATAACAACAGACAATGAGGAAATCCAAAGAATCACTAGGTCTTATTTCAAAAGCCTTTATTTCACAAAATTAGAAAAGCTAAAGGAAATGGATTATTTTTTGATAGATTTCACCTACCAAAGTTAAATCAAGAGCAAGTAAACATTTTAAACAGTCCTATAACCCCTAAGAAAACAGAAGCAGCCATCAAAAGTCTCCCAAAAACAAAATAAAAGCCCAGGGCCAGATTGTTTTCGTGAAGAATTCTATAAGACTTTTAAAGAAGAGCTAACACCAGTACTCCTCAAACTATTCCACAAAATAGAAAGAGAAAGAACATTACTCAACTCATTCTTTGAAGCCACAGTCAACCTGATACCTAAACCACACAAAGACTTAACAAAGAAAGAAAGTTTCAGACCAATCTCCCTTATGAACATTGATGCAAAAATACTCAATAAGATACTTGCAAACAGTATTCAAGAATACATCAAACATGTCATCTACCATGATCAAGTAGGCTTCATCCCAGGGATGCAGGAATGGTTCATCATATAAAAATCCATCAATGTAATCCACCATATAAACAAACTGAAAGAAAAAAAAAAAAAAAAACACATGATCATCTCATTAGATGCAGAAAAATCCTTTGACAAAATCTAATACCCCTTCTTGATAAGAGTCTTAGAGAGATCAGGGATACAGGCCCATATCTAAATATAATAAACATAATATATACAGCAATGCAATAGCTGACATCAAACTAAATGGAGAGAAACTCAAAGCAATACCACTAAAATCAGAGACAAGACAAGGTTGCCCATTCTCTCTATATCTCTTCAATGTAGTACTAGAAGTTCTAGTTAAAGCAATAAGACAACTAAAAGAGATGAAAAGAATACAAAATGGAAAGGAAGAAGCTAAAGTATTGCTATTCATAGATTATATGATAGTATACATAACTGACCTCAAAAATTCCCCCAGAGAACTCCTACTACTGATAAACTATAGCCAATAAACTCCTACAAAGTGGCTGAATACAAGATTAATTCAAAAAGTCA
The DNA here is from genome assembly GCF_907164565.1 of Psammomys obesus. Lineage (NCBI taxonomy): Eukaryota > Metazoa > Chordata > Mammalia > Rodentia > Muridae > Psammomys > Psammomys obesus. Next base: position 7,376,832 of record NW_026585742.1, read on the forward strand.
GATGCCCTCTTGTATACAAATGACAAACCAGCTAAGAGAGAAATTTGAGAAACCACACCCTTCACAATAGCCACAAGTAATATAAAGTCTCTAGCGGTAACTCTAACCAAAGAAGTAAAAAACCTGTCTCTGAAGAAAGAAACTGAAGAAGATACCAGAAGATAGAAAGATTTCTCATGCTCATGGATAGGTAGGGTTAACACAGTAAAAATTGCCGTCTTACTAAAAGCAATCTACAGATTCAACACAATCCCCATCAAAATACCAACACAATTTCTTACAGATCTTGAAAGAAAAATTCTAAACTTCATATGGAAAAACAAAATAAAATGAAACAAAAACCAAAATAGCTAAAACAATCCTATACAATAACAGAACTTCTGAAGGTGTCTCCATACCTGACCGCAAACTACACTACAGAGCAATAGTAATAAAAATTGCATGGTACTGGCATAGAAATAGGCTAGTTGATCAATGGAATCGAATCCAAGAGCCAGAAATAAACCCACTTTATTTTTACCAAACCTACTTTATTTAGGGTTCTCAAATACCTTAACCTCCTCACCACCCTCACCCCCACCCCCACCCCCAGCAACCATAGATAGGAGATTAGTAGGGAAAAAGGCTGTAGACCCCTTTTATCTACTTCCTGGTGATTAGGGTCAATGGGTCTTTAGGGCATTACCAAACTCAGTGGTCAGGATACCGGCAGTTCAGTCTGAAGGGCAATACCAAGCAGCAATAGGATTCAGATCCGGACAAGTTAGTGAAAGCAGCAAGCCTCAGTTGGATTACCTTGAGAAGTTCTCTGGAAGGTTTCTTTCTGTAAAGTCAACTGTCAAGCACAAAAATCAGCAAACAATGTTGATCTAAAAAGTGAAGCCTCACTGTATGTAGGCCTCTGTATATCTCTTTCCTCAGAGTCTACCCACAGATGTCTGAAGCTGGCTAAAGTCATGCCCCTGACACCACAGAGAGCTCACAGAAAAACAACACGTGCTCTCTCACGAGCCAACCTCCACCAAAACATCACATGCCCAGCTTGCAGCAAAACATCACATGACAAAACTGAATCTTCAAAAATCCCAGAAACTTTCACTTTACCCACACACCTAGGAACATCTGATTTTTAATAAAGGAGCCAAAATCATACATTGGGGGGTGGGGGGAGGGAAGACAGCATCTTCAACAAATGGTGCTGGTCTAACTGAATGTCTACATGTAGAAAAATAGATCCATGAACAAGGACTCTGACATGAACTCAGTGGCAGGCTCTTTGATGCCCCCCCCAAGGGGGGGAGCAGCCTAGCCAAGCCATGGAGGAGGACAATGCAGCCAGTCCTGATGAGACCTGATATACTAGGGTCAGATGGAAGGGGAAAAGGACCTCCCCTACCAGTGGATTTGGAGAGGAGAATGGGAGGAGATGAGAGAGGGAGGATAGAATTGGGAGGGAATGAGGGATGGGGCTACAGCTGGGATACAAAGTGAATAAACTAATTAATATAAAAAAATAAAATTTAACTTAAAAAAATGGGATACGAGCTAAACAGAATTCTCAACAGAGGAATCTCAAATGGTGGAGAAGTACTTTAAAAAATGTTCAACTTTCTTAGTCATCAGAATAACACAATCAATATAACTGTGACATTTGATCTTACACCTGTTAGAATGGCTAAGACCAAAAACTCAAGTGACAACACATGCTGGTGAGGATGTGGAGAAAGGGGAACACTATGTCATTGCTAGTGGGAGTGCAAACTTGTACAACCACTTTAGAAATCAATCTGGCAGTTTGTCAGTGAACTGGGACTAGCTATATCTCAAGACCCAGCTGTACCACTCCTGGGCACATACCCGAAAGATGTGGCACCATACAACAAGGACACTTGCTCAACCTTGTTCATAGCAGCTTTATTCATAATAGCGAGAACCTGAAAACAACCTGGATGTCCCTTGACCAACAAATGGATAAAGAAACTGTGGCACATTTACACAATGGAATACAATTCAGCCATTAAAAACAGGAAATCATGAAATTTGCAAGCAAATAGATAGAACTAGAAAAGAACAGAGACCCAGAAAGACACATATTGTGTATACTCACTTATAAGCAGATTTTTACTCATTTAGTACAAAACAGACATACTACAATGCACAGACGCCAAAAAGATAAATCCGATGAGCATTTTAGGCTTCATGTCAGTCCACTAGTTAAAGGATCTGGGGATATCTCTGGGGATATATCATGGACTATGTTATGTGCTTTTTGATCACTTTCCCCTGATGGTACTGCCCTACTAAGCCACAGGGAAGGAAGATGAACTCAGTCCTCATGTGAATAGATGAACTGGGGTGTGGGGGGGGGCTCCCCTATTCCAGGGAATAGTGGAGAGGGAGTGCAGGAAGGACTGTGGAAATGGGAGGCAAAGACAGAGGGGTCTATAAACAAGATTTAGATTGAATTAATAAAAAGGCATTACTTACGGTGGCTGTGGTCATCCTTTCACAGTATGTACACATATATAAAGGCATCATGCAGTATCTTTGGATATTAAACCTGTATTACAGGCAGGAAAAGAAGAAAGCTAAAGGATGAAATGACAAGAACTTTCGAGGGCATCAAATAATCCAATTTAAAAAATGGGGTATAGAGCTAAACAGAGAATTCTCAACAGAGGAATACCGAATGGCAGACAATTCATAAAGAAATGCTTAACATCCTTAGTCATCAGGGAAATACAAATCAAAATGACACTGAGATTTCACGTTACACCCATCAGAATGTCAACTCAAGTGACAACACATGCTGGAGAGGATGTGGAGAAAGGGGAACCCTCCTCCATTGTTTTATAGTTTCAACTAATAGTTTGTACAGCTTCCCTGGTGTGTGACATATAATATTAAATATGCATGTATACATTTATGATTTAAGAACTTTTAGTAAGTTGACATAATTGTACAACTGTTGCCAAAATACACTTTAGAGCATTTTTATCTCCAAATATTTCTGATGTCCCTCACAGACTTCAAGTCCCACCTCCAGCCCAGGGCAACAAGTGCTCTACCATGGTCTCCACTGAGCCTTTCCTGAATCTTGCATAGAAAAGAAATGCCACGTGAGCTCTGTATGCCTGGCACGCTAGTCACACTATTTCCAAGCTGTATCCATGCTGTAGCATTTAGAACTGCTCCATTTTTTTTTTTTGAGACAGTTTCCCATGTGGATCTCAAACTTGTAATCCTCCTGCCTCTATTCCCAAGTGCTGGCACTACTGTGCATATCATCCTAGCGTATGTCATTCTTTTTTGTTCTTAACTGCTATTGTGAAAATGTCATGTTTGTTTGCCCATTCAGCAGGTTTAGGCTTTCCAATTTGGGCTATGATGAATATTAATGCTGTGGAAGCTCAGATACCAGTCTTGATATGGATATTTTTGTTCATTTCTTTTTAGTAGAGCCTGGCACTAGAGTAGATTAGTCATAGAGTAAATTTATGAGAGGTTGATTGATTTGTTAGGAAGCTGAAAAATGGTTTCCAGGGCAGATGCATTTTCTATTCTGTGCACATCAGAAGAGGGTCTTACTTCTACATCCTTGACACCACTTGCCTTTGCCTGTATCTAGGGGTGGCCATCCTAGTGAGCACAGTGGCCCCACTTACACATTAGTGATTAACTGAGTTTTCAATAACTCACCTGTGCTGCATGAAGAAAAGAAATAAAAGCACTTCCCCTTGGAGTCAATTAACTGAGAGCAAGTCCAGATGTGAATTCTCGGCAGGCTCCCTGTGTTTTTCTTTTGTCTTCTGTCTGCCTGTTGCATGAGTCTGAGTCCAAGACTGCATGTGTAGCTGTGTTTGTCCACGTCTGTCTATCTGAGAGTGGTGTATACTGTCTCTTTTGAACAACACAGAAATCATCAGAGGGGAGGGAATGGGAAACTTTACAAAAATCTGTAACAGAATTTTACAAGGAATTGGGTCCCTGGCTCTGGTCCCAACCCAACCAAACACCATTGCTTATCAACCAATGTCCACTAATGCTGCTTTCAATTTTTGTGGCAGATTTTAGAAAGTTGTTTTCAACTTCTGTGTTTGCTGCTTTCAGCAGTTCACACACAGGCATTATCTGGCTGTGGGGTATGGAGGACTACATAAGCACAGCTATGCATTAGCCTAGGTTGTAAGAGTTGATTACATGGGAAACCAAGGAAGTAAGGTTGGTTGTTACATTGTTCTCTTAAAAGCAGGTGAAACAGTTAAGTACACAATAGGGTAGCAGTCTTAAGTGGCCTCTAGGTATTTTACTAACTCTGGCTGTGAGGTCCTGCAAAAGTTGCAGTCTCTTAGCATGTAAGAGATATTTTCGTAGGATTGTATTCCCACATCCACTGTATGGCTATAAGTTACATTTTCCGAATAATATTAACCTTTGTTGAGATACTGCCTCACTATATAGCCCCACCTAGACTGGACTTCACTATAGAGCCCAAGTCGACCTGGAACTATGTGCATCAATTACCATGTTCAAGAACAAAGAGTCTTGCTCTTGGAATAGTTTGATGGAGGCTAAATCCAATTTGAAATTCTCCACTTCTCTCCCTGTGTCTTCCAGCTGACTGTAGCTTGTGATCTATGCCCTGTCTGCTATCTATCTGATGTGTGTTTATGATGTTGTCTATTCTTTACAAAGGCTTTGTTCTTTATGTATTGAACAGCATATAAAACACAAAAGAATTAGGAAATCTTTTTCTCAAAACTCTTCAACAGAGTCTTACAAGGCAGAAAGTTACTTTCCTGAGTCCAAATGACCCAGAATAGCACTTGAAAATACACACAAATATCTACATGTTACTCCTTGTATCTATGAGATATTTTTTTTGTTTAAGGTTGCTTTCAATCTGTTGGTGCTTTCAACAAATGATTGCCACAACACACACACACACACACACACACACACACACACACACTCACATTTCCAGGTCAGAAACATGGAAGAGTATGTATTTTAAAATTAAAACTCTGCATTTATCTTGGATTGTGAAGACTTAAGAGCCAGTTGCATGGAAAGTGTAAGACACACTGATTGGCTAGAAAGTTTTCTTAAAGGTGTGCTAAGCAAGCTGAATATACAACAGGGAAACAGACTCAGCACATGGTCTCAGGAATATTACTAACTTGGTTGGAAGATAAGACAAAAGTTCAGTTTCTGAAAGTAAAAGGTATTTGCAAAAAAAGAAATTTGTACAACAATGTAGCCCAGGCTAATCTGAAACACATTTTTGTCCTTAGCCTTGCAAAGAAAGGCAAGGGACATGGGTGTGTCAACAGGCCTAACTGAAACAACTTTCTATATGCCTTCAGGCTACTGAAATATCTTCCTTGGTGACATGTCTGTTCCTATTTTCTGTCAACTTTTTTAATAATGTTGTTTGTATTCTTAATATTGAGTTGTAAAAGATTTTTATTATTCTGTATGTGAGGCATCTATCCGATATGTAATTCAAAAATCTTTTTTGAGTTATTTATTAAGCCTGTGGCTTGTCTTTTCATTGTTTTAAATGATGTCTTTTGAATCATAGAATCATTAAATTTTTCTGAAGTCTAATTTATTTCTATTTCTAGTGAAGTTTATCTTTTTATTTAAGAAATAAAGCACTCTGATTTTTGCTTGTGTATCATGGGCAGGAACCACATAGCCCATGTGAATCTTCAACAGAATCGGGATCATCTGTACAGTGAAGGCATCGTTGTGGGGAAAGGACTACCTGGGAATAGGTAGCACTCTTTCTCATGGTTTTTAAGTGTGATGGTCAGATTCTATTTTAGACACAAAGTCATTCTGTGAACACAGTTACACTTCATGCAATAGTCACATGACCTCTGCTTCAGCCATAGTAAATGACACTGCTAATGTGTTCAGAGACAACCAAGATGTGGTCAGAAGGCTGAAGTGTAACTGGCTCTCACATGCTTAGTTGACTGGCCATGAGTCACCTCCAGTTGCTTAATGGGCTCTAGCCACATCTCACACTTCTCAGCCGTGCCTTGCTTTGCTTCATCAAGATATCAGGGAGGGATCCATATTGAGCCACGGAACCTCTGGAGATCTCAGACAGAAAGTGGCATCACGTATAACTCTTGTCTTTCTTCATCCAAACCATGTCCTAAAGCCAGAACAGACTTAATAGAGAAAAAAAAAAAAAAAAGCCTGTGTAGTGATGGAGAAACATAGGACTCTTTTTTCTGGTGATGGAAGAGAAGGAGAATCTAGCATCGTGATGGAGGAATGTGAGAATCCACCTCTCTCATGGTGGAGGATTACCATTGACCCTCCCATTTAACAGTGAGAATTGTAAGGTCCCATAAGAAATACATGTGTAATCCAAGATGGCAGCTGTGTCTGATGAGCAGGACAGTAGCGACTGCACAGTGACCACAGATGGAACTCTGGGCCCTAAAACACCAGCAATTGTGTTTCCCTGGTGAGAGGAAACCCCATGGTGTGGGAAGCAATTGGGTCCATTCTCAGGTCACCCAGCTAAACCCCAGAAGAATTCCTGGGTCCTGGCAGGAACTGGGTCACCAGCCCAGAGCCACATGTCTGTGTGCTCTGATCACCACCCCAGACTGAACTGTGGGCTCCACAACACCAGAGATTGGGTTTTCCAGTAGAGTGAAAATTCCACAATGAAGAATGCAATTGGGACCAACCTCAGGCTCCCAGACAATCCCTGGAAAATGTTCTGGGCTCTGGTGGGCATCAAGCCTCCAGCACAGACACTTGCCTGCTTGCCCGACTCACCTTCCCAGACAGAACTGTGTACCAGAGACTGGGATTCCCTGTCTGGAGGATACCCCACAGTGAGGGAAACATCAGGTCAGACCTCAGGGCACTCAACAGATACCCCCAACCCTGAAAAGTTCTCAGGAAAAGTTCCCAGGTTTCTGCAGGCACCAGTTGCCAGCACGGAGCCACTCACATGCACCTACTTGCTCTACTCACCATTTCAGACTGAACTGTGGATTCCAAAACTCCACAGGCTGGGTCCCCCTGTCAGGAGGAAACCCCACAGTGGGGGAAACATCAGGTGAGACTTCAGGACACCCAGCTCTGGAAAAGTTTCTGGGTTCCCGCAGGCTCTAGACTCAAGCCTCTAGTGGTATGCATCAGTACTGTGCTCACCTCCCACTGATTACTGCTTGGATACTGGAGCACAGAGCTCCAACATAAACCTACAGAAGGGTGGCTCCATGGGATCAGCCCCAGACACTGCAACAAGGCTCAACCTGTCTCCCTAGCTAAACTGACCAAACTGCAGGGCTCCCTGCTTCTTCAAGAGGGCCACACCCAGCAAACACAGTGTAAGGGCAGTAGCAGCAGCCCACTAAATTCAGAGCAAGAAACCCAATGGCAGAGCAGCTGTCTCCTGGACTTCTCCTGGTGAGAGGAAAGTCCCCCTGACTACCAATGACCACAGTTACCACACAGGTCCATACGCCTGAGGTAAGCTCTGACAATTCCTGAGAAGCACAGGCCATTCAGTAACCATATACAAAAAGCTGAGGAGGCCGCCTTCAGGAACAACCATCTTCCTGCCAAGCAGATTCTCCTTACCCAAGGACTCCAGAAGGTACCAGAAATTAACAGCTAACACCTGAGACAGCCAGATGGGTAGAGGCCAGCATAAAAGCACTACCAGGCCATGGATAGATGGCTCAGAGGTTAAGAGTATTGGCTGCTCTTCCAAAGGTCATGAGTTCAATTCCCAGCAACCACATGTTGGCTCACAACCGTCTATAATAAAATCTGGTGCCCTCTTCTGTTGTACATGCAGACAGAACATGTATACATAATAAATAAATATTTTAAAAAAGCACAACCAACAAAAGCCAAAGCAATATGGCATCTCCAGAACCCAGTTATCCAGGGGCAAGCAGCCTTGGACACTATACCGTAAGTGAAATCCAAGAAGATGATCTTACAGCTATGCTTATGAAGAGGATAATGGAAGAAACAAATAAAATGCTTAAAGAAATAGAAAAAAATAAAGGCAAACAGATTATGGTGATCCATAAAGAAATGGAAGAACGTAAAGTCAGAGTATGGCCATCCGTAAAGAAATATAGGAAGATGCAGTCAAACAATTTGTGGCCTTCAGAGAGGAAATAACTAAATCACTGAAACAAATTAAAGAAAAAGGGGAATGTTCAAACAAACGGGTGGAGGAATTGAAGAAAAATACACTCAGACAGGAGAAGGAAATCAACAAAATGATTCAAGATCTAAAGATAGAATTGGAAAAATTAAAGAAAACACAAATGGAGGAAATCATGGAGAGGAAGAACATAGGAAACAGGAACTACAGAGGTAAGCATAACCAACAGACTACAAGACAAGGAAGAAAGAATCTCAGGTGTGGAAGATACAATGGAAGAAATCAATGTATCCATCAAAGAAAATGAAAAATCTAAAAAAAATTCATGACATAAATCACTCAAAAAATCCAAAACAACCTGAAAATATAAAATCTAAGACTGTAAGGGAGGAAAAAGATTATTGTCTCCAAGGCACAGAAAATATTTTCGACAAAATCATAGAAGAAAATTTCCCTGATTTAAAGGAGAGGCCTACAAGCATACAAGAGGACTACAGAACACCTAATAAATTAGACCAGAAAAGAAAATCTTCCTGCCACATAATAATCAAAACAGTAAATATATAGAACAAAGAAAAAAATTACTAAAAGCTACAACAGAAAAAAGGCCAAGTAACATATAATGGCAAACCCAGTAGAATCATACCTGACTTCACAACAGAGATTATGAAAGCCAGAAGGGCCTGGTCAGATATCATGCAGACCCTAAAAGAATATAGATGTAAGCCCAGGTTACTAGACCCAGCAAAACTTATGGTCATCATAGATGAAGAAAACAAGATATTCAATGAATAAAACAAATTTAAACAATACCTGCACACAATTCGAGCATTACAGAATATACTAGAAGGAAAAATACAACCCAGGAAAGCTAATTACAGTCAGGAAAACACAGGAAACAAATAACCTTACTACAGCAAAACTGAAAGTAGCCAAGCACATAAACACACTACCACAACCAATATCAAAGTCAAAGGATATAACAGCTACTGGTCATTAATCGCTCTCAACATCAATGGACTCAACTCTCCAATAAAAAGACACAGACTAACAGAATGGATGTGTAAACAAGACCCAACCATCTGTTGCATACAAGAAACCCAACTAAGTCACAAAGACTTGTGACTCTAATGAGGTCATGAATCAAGTGGACCTAATAGACATCTACAGAACCTTTCACCCAAACACAAAATAATTTAACTTCTTTTCAGGACCTCATGGAACCTTCTCCAAAATAGCCCATACAGTTGGTCACAAAGCAAACCTCAACAGATACAAGATAGAAATAATCCCTTGTATCCTATCTGACCACCATGAACTAAAGCTGGACCTCAACAACAGTGGAAAAAGCAAAAAGCCTACACACTCATGGAAACTGAACAACTAGCTACCCAATGGCAGCTGGGTCAGAGAAGAAATAAAGAAAGAAATTATACAATTCAAAGAAAATTAAGACAAAACATATTCAAACTTATAGGACACAACGAAAGCAGGGCTAAGAGGAAAGTTCATAGCACTAAGTGTTTCAAGAAGAAATTCGAAACATCTCATTCAAGCAACTTAATAGCTCAGCTAAAAAGCCCTAGAAAAAAACAAAGCAGACACACCCAACAGGAGTGGATGGCTGGAAATAATCAAACCCAGGGCTAAAATCAATAAATTAGAAACAAATAAAACAATTCAAAGAATCAATGAAACCAAGAGCTGGTTCTTTGAGAAAATCAACAAGATAGACAAACCCTTAGCTAAACTAACTAAAAGGCAGAGAGACACTGTGCAAATCATCAAAATCAGAAATGAAAAGGGAGACATAACAACAAACACCAAGGAAATCCAAACAATCATTAGGTCTTACTTCAAAAGCCTGTATGCCACAAAATTTGAAAATCTAAAAGAAATGGACAATTTTCATGATCAATTCCACTTGCCAAAGCTGAATCAAGACCAGGTAAATCAATTACATAGTCCTATATCCCCTAAAAAAAATAGAAACTGTCATCAAAAGTCTCCCACGCAAAAAAAAAAAAAAAAAGCCCAGGGCCATATGGTTACAGCACAGAATTCTACCATACCTTCAAAGAAGAGCTAACACTAATACTCCTCAAACTATTCCACAAAATAGAAACGGCAGGAACACTACCAAACTCATTCTATAAAGCCACAGTCACCTTGGTACCTAAACCTCACAAAGAACCAACAAAGAATTTCAGGCCAATCTCCCTTATGAACATCAATGCAAAAACACTCAACAAAAATACTTGCAAACCGAATACAAGAACACATCAAAGATAGCATCCACTATGACCAAGTAGGCTTCATCCCAGTCATGCAGGGGTGGTTCAATATATGGCAATCTATCAATGTGATCCACCATATAAACGAACGGAAGGAGAAAAACCACATGATTATCTCCTTAGATGCTGAAAAATCATTTGACAAAATCCAACATCCATTCATGTTTAAAGTCTTGGAGAGATCAGGGATACAAGGCACATACCTAAACATAGTAAAGGCAATATACAGCAAGCCTATAGCCAATATCAAACTAGACTGAGAAAAACTTAAATCAATCCCACTGAAATTAGGGACAAGGCAAGGCTGCCCACATTCTCCATATCTCTTCAATGTAGTTCTTGAAGTCCTTGCTAGAGCAATAAGACAAATAAAGATCAAGGGGCTTCAGTTTGGAAATGGAGAAGTCAAATTATCACTATTTGCAGATGATATGATAGTATACATAAGTGACCCCAAAAATTCTATCAGGGAACCCCTTCCGCTGATAAATACCTTAAGCAAAGTGGCTGGATGCAAAATTTACTCAAAAAAATCAGGAACCCTCCTGTATACAGAAGACAAATGGGCTGAGAAAGAAGTTAGGGAAACAAAACCTTTCACAATAGCCAAAAAGGACACAAAGAAACTTGATGTAACTGTAACAAAGGAAGTCAAGGACTAGTATGGAAAAAAACTTCCAGTCTCTGAAGAAAGAAAAAGAAGAAGATATCAGAAGATGGAAAGATCTTCCCATGCTCATGACTTAGCATGATTAACCTAGTAAAAATGGCCATCTTTCCAAAAGCAATCTACAGATTCAATGCAATTCCCATCAAATTGCCAGCACAATTTTTTTACAGACCTTGAATGAGAAATTCTCAACTTCATTTGGAAAAACAAACAACCCAGAATTTCCAAAACGAACCTCTACAATAAAAAATCTTCTGGAGGTATCTCCATCCCTGATCTCAAGCTGTACTACAGAACAATAGTAATAAAAATTACATGGTATTGGCGTAGAAACCAACTGGTGGACCAATGGAATCGAATAGAAGACCCAGAAATAAACCCACACACCTATGGACTTGATTTTTGACAAAGAAGCCAAAGCCATTCAATGGAAAAAAAGACAGCATCTTCAACAAATGGTGCTGGTCTAACTGGATGTCTACATGTAAAAAAAATGAAGATAGATCCATATTTATCATCAAAGACTTCAACATAAAACCAGACACATTAAATTGCTTTGAAGAAAAATTGGGGAAGAGCTTAGAACTCATTGGCACAGGAGACTACTTCCTGAACAGAAAACCAACAGCATAGGTTCTTAGATCAATAATCAATAAATGGGACCTCATGAAACTGAAAAGATTCTGTAAAGCAAAAGACACTGTTCTCAGAACAAAACGACAGTGTACAGACTGGGAAAGGATCTTCACTAATCCTATATCTGACAGAAGGTTACTATCCAGAACACATAAAGAACTTAAGAAGTTAAAAAACAACAAACCAAGTAACCTAATAAAAAATGGGGTACGGAGCTAAACAGAGAATTCTCTGTAGAGGAATATCTAATGGCAGAGAAACACTTGAAGAAATGTTCAACGTCCTTAGTCATCAGGGAAATACAAGTCTAAACCACCCTGAGATTCCACCTTATACTCATCAGAAGGGCTAAGGTCAAAAACTCAAGTGACAACACATACTGGAGAGGATGTGGAGAAAGGGGAACCCTCCTCCATTGCTAGTGGGAATGTAAACTTGTACAGCTACTTTAGAAATCAATCTGGCACTTTCTCAGACAGTTAGGAATAGTGCTTCCTCAAGATCCAGCTATACTCCTAGGCATATATTCCAAAAGATGCTCAAGGACACAACAAGGACATTTGCTCAACCATGTTTGTAGCAGCTTTATTTGTAATAGCAAGAACCTGGAAGCAACCCAGATGTCCCTCAACAGAGGAATGGATAAAGAAATTGTGATACATTTACACAATGGAATACTACTCAGCAATTAAAAACAAGAAAATCATAAACTTTTCAGGCAAATGGTGGGAACTAGAATAGATCATCCTGAGTGAGGTATCCCAGAAGCAGAAAGACACACACACACAGTATATACTCACTTATATGTGGATATTAAACATATAATATAGGATAATCATACTAAAATCTCTATACTTAAAGAAGCTAAGCAAGGAGGAGGACCCTGGGTAAAATGATAAATCCTCACTCAGAAAGGCAAACAGAATGGAAATTGTAGAGGGAGAAAACAGGGAACAGGGCAGGAGCCTACCACAGAGGGTCTCTGAAAGACTCTACCCAGCACTGTATCAAAGCAGATCCTGAGGCTTAACCAAAGTGAGTAAACTGTAATTAATATAAAAAAGAAATTTTAAATTAAAAAAAGAATAGATGATTAGCCAGTTTAGCTGAACAACACTTCAAAAATAAGATATAAGATAAATGATCTGTTTCTTAGTAAATACAAATTGTCATCAGCTAAGCATAGAGAAATACTTGCTACTATAGAGTTGGCTCTGTTAACCAATGACAGAAGAGTCATTGCCTTGGTGTTAGGATGAATTTGTGAAAAGAAAGATAGATGACAAATGCTCAGTTAGGTGTAGGTTTCAAAAGAAGAATATATAATTAATAATCCTGTTGTAATTTCTTTTCGCTTAATGATTTAATCTGTTTTGAAGAATATGTTTTTGTTGGGGGTTGTTTTGGAGAATATGTTACTTGTGGCTAATGAGTTCATCTTTTTCCTTACATAGAGAATTTTTTTGGGTGTATGCCTAGGAGTGGTATGGCTGGATCTTGAGGAAGTGCTGTTCCTTGTTGTCTGAGAAAGCACCAGATTGATTTCCAGAGTGGTTGTACCAGTTTACATTCCCACCAGCAGTGGAGGAGGGTTCCCCTTTCTCCACATCCTCTCCAGCATGTGTTGTCACTTGAGTTTTTTATTTTAGCCATTCTGATGGGTGTGAGGTGAAATCTCAGGGTTGTTTTGATTTGCATTCCCTGATGACTAAGGACGTTGAGCATTTCTTGATGTGTTTCTCTGCCATTCGATGTATAATATGGTGTGGTATCATAGGATTATGATGTTGTATGAAATATCTATCTATATAGAACATAACATGAAATAACATATGGTAGGATACCATACATGATATGGCATGATAAATGACATATAGTATTATATGATGTCATATGATATGGTATGAGTGATAAAGTCAGATATTATGGCATGGTATAATATATAGTGCATGGTATAATATATAGTATATGGTATGGTATGGTTTGGTGTGGTGTGGTACGGTACAGTATGGCATGGTATGGTATGGAATGGTATGGTGTGGTATGGTGTGGTGTGGTATGGTATGGTGTGGTATGGTATGGTATGGTGTGGCATG
>NW_026585742.1:7390788-7399271 GCF_907164565.1 Psammomys obesus
TGGTATGGTATTTTATGGTGTGGTATGGTGTGGTGTGGTGTGGAATGGTATGCATAGTATGTATGGTTTGGAATGGTACGGTACTGTGTGGTGGGACATGATATCCGTCCCTACAGCAGGATCTCTGGTAGACATTACCGTGCGCTTACTCGTGTGCTCCCTGTGAAGGTCTTTTTAAATGCCTAGATGATGCCACTGAAAGCACACACGGGGGGCTGCAGTGTGTGCTCTGAAGACACCCATAACGAGAGGAAAGGCGCTCTTCCCAGGCAGACGCTCTTCCCAGGCAGGCGTCTCCCCTGAGAGCTGGCGGTGCGGCATGCATTTGGCATATTTATTTTATTCACTCCTTTTAATTACCACAAACACAGACATTACAACTGTCAGTTAAATGATACACCAACACTAAATTATTATATTTCCTTACTTTGGGAACACACATGTCATGGTCAAAGGACTGCTTGTGGGGTCTGTTCTCTCCCCCTCCCATGTGTGTTTTATGGGTCAAGTGCGGGTCCTCAGGCCTGGCAGCCGGTTCTCTTCCCCACCGAGCCTTCTCACCAGCCTCTTATTAGTATGTTCCATGCCTTAAAACTATGAGTTAAATAACTGCTCACTTTGTCAGTTGTGGGCATGTTATATTCAACAAAATAAAGTATGAACATAGTGGACTTGTCCAGCCTAAATAAGACATGTGCTGGGAAATGAATGGGGAGGGCAGGAGCAGACCCAGATCCTAGAGGCAGACTGATTCCTGCCTGGACATGAAGCTACAGAGAAGCTGGCGGTGGAAATGAAAAAAATGTACCTGGCTCAGCCTGCACAGGACAGAGGTAGGAGAGGTACAGCATTGCAGCCTTGGGGACAGGCTGAGGAGATACCAGCAATAAAGCAACGCTGGTAGCGGGGTGGAGACAACTTGCTGGTGTCAAAGCCAGAGAGCCCAGTCACAGCTAAGCACTCCTGCTATGAGCTAGTCACACCATTTCACCCCTCCGGTCATCATTAGTGAAATGAGAGGTTCAAGACAGAAGGATTTACAGCCTGACTATTATTCCAGATGAGAAGCTCCAGTGACCTGCCGTAGACTGCATTCAGAAATAAGACTTTCACTCCCTCTGCTAGGAGACTAGTCTAGTTAGAGGATGTCCTCTTCAGTCTCTATAACCTCTGCTACTAGGAGTCTCTGCTTGAGTGGCCCTCCATATCCTCCCAAGAGCTTACCCTGACTTAGGTCTCCAGCTGGTCACAAAGATACCCAGACCCTCAGTTTCTCTTTTCACTATAAGTCTTTTGCCCTCTTGCCCTCACTCTTCCCAGGTCTGATCTTCAACCTCTTCACACTCTGTGCTCCCTCTTCTACCTTGTTCCCTTTCTTCAGCCACTACCTCTTCTATTCTATCTCCCCTTCCAAGTGAGATTTATGCTTTCTCCCTTGGATTCTCTTGGAGGGGGAACAGCAACCCACCCACAAAAACTTCAACCCAAAATTTACCCTGCTTACAAGGTGGCAGGGATAAAGATAGAGCAGATGCAGCAGAGATTGAGTGAATGCCCAACCAATGCCTCGCCCAATCAAAGAGCCACCCTGTTAGGAATGCCAACCCCTGACACTATGAACGATACTCTGCTAATTTTGCAAACAGTAGCCTGTCAGAGTTGTCCTCTGAGAGGCTCTACCCAGCAGTGCCTCAAAACAGATGCTAAGACTCACAGCCAAACATTGGGCTATGTATAAGGAGTCTTGTGGAAAAGTGAGGGAAGGAGAAAAGGACCTGGAAATGACAGGAGCTCTACAAGAAGACCAACAGAGCCAACTAACCAGGGCCCAGAGGGAGCCTGAAGCATCAACCAATGACCATTCACAAACTGGACATAGGCCCCCTACAAAGATGTAGCAGATGGACAGCTTGGGCTTCATGTGGGTCCTCTAGTAAGGGAAGCAGGAACTACATCAGACAGGGACTCACTTGCCAGCTTTTTTTTTTTTTATCACTTTCCTCTGGCAGGACTGTCTTGCCAGGCCAGAGGGAAAGAGGACACACTCAGTTCTGGTGCAACTTGATGAGCTGGGGTGGACTGAAGACGGATCTCCATTTCTCTGAGGAAAAGGGGAGGAGGAGGGAAAAGGAAGGGAGAGTGAGACCAGGAAGGGAGAAGGTATGGGGCTACAACAAGAATGTAAAGTGAATTTAAAAGAAGAAAAGAAAGAAAGAAAGAAAATAAACCTTAATAACTAGTAAGGCTTGTGGTTGACACTGAAAATTATCGTTAAAAATAATAGAATTATTTGAATAAAAAAAAAGAAATTACTTCCCCCTCACCCACCATGCTCTTGGCATGTACTTACTGTATGTGTCCATGTGTCTGCTAAGTGAAAACAAACAAACAAAAAACATGAACTGAAGGCCTCTCTTACTGGCTCTCCAGGAAGCAGAATGAGATGGCTTTAAGGAGGTTAGGGTGCAGGGTGCCCGTTAAGGAATTCCTGGGGGATGGAAGACAATGGAACACAAAGAGGTAGAGGGAGAAGTCACACTGAGGTGTGTCCATCGCCTCTCCTCCAGGCTGCTCTAGAGCTACACTTCATATAGGTAAGTATTGCAAGGAGGATCGCTGTACAGGCTTGTCACTGAGCCGGCTCTCCAGAGCAGCGCTTCTCAGCCTTCCTAATGCTGTGACCTTTAATACAGTTACATATGTTGTGGTGGCCCCTGACCACAAATTATTTTTGCTGCTACTTTGTAAGTATAATTTTGCTAGTTATGAATCATAAAGTGAACATCTGTGTTTTCCAATAATTTTAGTTGACACCTGTAAAAGGGTCTTTCAGTCCCAAAAAGGGCCATGACACATAGGTTGAGAAGCACTGCTTTAGACCAAGTGTAGTATTTTCATGAAAAAAAAAATGTTAGATTATGTGTCTACTAAAGGTGTTTGTGTAAGGGGCTGAGTGTCATGTGGAAAGTAAGCTTAACTAGATTTGGAGTCTTACTGCTCGTAATTTTGCCTCTTTTAATTTTCATTATGAAAAGTAAATTTAACGGAAAAAATTAACGGTGTTTTACTTACATGCACATCTGTGCACCGTGTGAATGAGGCTGGAGGCCATGAAGGTCAGAGGAACACTGGATTCCCTAGGAACTGGAATTACAGACAGTTGTAAGGCACCTCATGGGTACCAGGAAGTAAACCTCTGGAAGAACAGCAAGTGCCCTAAGCCCCCGAGCCATTTCAGCAGCCCCTCACACGAGAATGTTTGGCAGTCACAGGCATCATGAAAGATGTTTCTTTCATGA
Organism: Psammomys obesus; assembly: GCF_907164565.1. NCBI lineage: Eukaryota > Metazoa > Chordata > Mammalia > Rodentia > Muridae > Psammomys > Psammomys obesus. The sequence continues at coordinate 7,394,088 of NW_026585742.1, forward strand.
AAATGCCACACTTATCTGGTATAGAGAGACAGCTCAGTGATAAGATGGCACACTGCTGTCTTACACAGGACCCTGAGTTCAGTTCCCAGCATCAACACCTTTTGGCCACCTGCACTTGTACACTTGCCCATTCACAGACACACAAGCATTTGCGTCACTCAAAAACAAAGTTTTCTGTAAAAGTTTCGCTCACCGTTTGTATCTTAGGAATACTCTTGAAAATAAACTCCATAATAATTAGTCTAATAAAAGGAATTTTAGTGTACTTTACTTAGCGATATGTTTACTTGCATGAAGCATTTTCATGACGTCTCATGTGTGTTCCTGTCTTAGGGTTACTATTGTGGTAAACACTAGGACGAAAGGTAACTCAAGGAGGAAAAGGCTTATTTCAGCTTGCAGCTCCATATCACACTCCATCGATGAGAATCAGGACAGGAACTCTAGCAAGGCAGGATTCTGGAGGCAGGAGCTGATATAGAGGCCATGGAGGATGCTGCTTATGGGCCTGCTTTCTTGTCACTTGCTCAGCCTGCTTTCTCATAGAACCCAGGACCACCAGCCCAGGTTTGCCACCACCCACAGTGAGCTGGCCTTCCCATATTAATTACCAATCAAAAAAAAAAAAAAATTCACCACAGGCTTGCCCACAAGCCAATATGGTAAAGGAATTTTCTCAATTGCAGTTCTCTCTTTCAAAACTATTACACTTTGTATCAGGTTGACATAAAACTATCCATCAGAATTACCCATTAAAAACAATTTAAAGTGGTGTTCTTTGCTTTCCAAAACTTCTTTTGCAAGGAAATCTTTATTAAAAACTATTTATTTATAGTAAAATTTCATAGCTTAATAAACTTTTATCCTAATACTTCAATGGATTTTTTTTATATAAACAGGTAGCATTTTAAGGCTTTGTGAATTATTTAATAGACCCAAAGATACCATTTTTAAGTTTTAAGAAGTTTAGAGTACCTATGTTTACAAGCCATTTATCAGATCTTCTGATATATTCTCAAAATATAGTCACACACATATTTGTAAAGCAAGCAGGCTAAAAATAAAAATAATAAAATAGTTTAGGAGCATTTATCACTCCAGTCTGCAGCAGACCTGTGTTTGCTTCCGAAAATCCACATGTTTGTGCACCGTAATTACAGTTCCAGGAGACTGACCCCATCTTATAACATCCGTTGGGCCTCAGTCATGAACACGATACACAGACACACATGTAGGAAAAACAGACACATTAAGTAAAGTAACTAAGTATGAAAACATCTTTTAAATACAGTTCTTTGCAGTGGCTGGATACAAAATTAACTCAAAAAAGTCAGTAGCCCTCCTGTATACAAAAGACAAAAGGGCTGAGAAAGAAATTAGGGAAACAACACCTTTCACAATAGCCATAAAGGACATAAAGTACCTTGGTGTGACCCTAACCAAGCAAGTCAAAGACTTATATGAAAGAAATTTCCAGTCTCTAAGAAAGAATTAGAAGAAGATATCAGAAGATGGAAAGATCTCCCATGCACATGACTTGGCAGGATTAACATAGTAAAAATGGCCATCTTACCAAAAGCAATCTATATATTCATTGAAATTCCCATCAAAATACCAACACAATTCTTTACTGACCTTGAAAGAAAAATTCTCAACTTCATATGGAATAACAAGAAAACCAGAATTGCTAAAACAATCCTCGACAACAAAAGATCTGGAGATATATCCATCCCTGATCTCAAGCTGTACTATAGAGCAACAATACTAAAAACTGCATGGTACTGGCATAGAAACCAATTGAAGGATCAATGGAATCAAATAGAAGAACCTAAAATAACCCCACATACTTATGGACACCATGCAATGGAAAAAAAGATAGCATCTTCAACAAATGGTGCTGGATGTCTACATGTAGAAAAATGCGAATAGATCCATACTTATCACCCTGCACAAAACTAAAGTCCAAGTGGATCAAAGACCTCATTATAAAACCAGACACACTAAACCTGTTAGAAGAAAAAGTTGGAAAGAGCCATGAACTCATTGGCACAGGAGACAACTTCCTAAACAGAACACCAACAGCACAGGCTCTAAGAGCAAAAATCAATAAATGGGACCTCATGAAACTGAAAAGCTTCTGTAAAGCAAAGGACACTGTCATCAAAACAAAACGAATTCCTACAGATTGGAAAGGATCTTCACCAACCCTCTATCTGACAGAGGGCTAATATCTAGTAGAACTCAAGAGGTTAAACAGCAACAAATCAAGTAATCCAATTAAAAAATGGGGTACAGAGCAAAACACAGAATTCTCAATAGAGGAATATCAAGTGGCAGAGAAACACTTAAAGAAATACTCATTGTCCTTGGTCATAAGGAAAAAGCAAACCAAAACGCCCCTGAGATTTCCCCTTACAACCATCAGAATAGCTAAGATCAAAAACCCAAGTGATCACATATGCTGGAGAGGTTGTGGAGAAAGGGGAACCCCCCTCCATTGTTGGTGGGAAAGTAAACTTGTACAACCACTTTTGAAATTAATCTGGTGCTTTCTCCGACAATTAAGAATAGCGCTTCCTCAAGATCCAGCTATACCACTCCTAGGCATATATCCAAAAGATGCTCAAGTACACAAGGACATTTGCTCAACCAGGTTTGTAACAGCCTTATATGTAATAGCCAGAAGCTGGAAATAACCCAGATGTCCCTCAACTGAGGAATGGATACAGAAATTGTGGTACATCTACACAATGAAAATATTACCCAGCAATAAAAAACAAGGAAATCATGGAATTTGCAGGTAAATGGTGGGTACTGGAAAAGAGCATCCTGAGTGAGGTATCCCAGAAGCAGAAAGACACACATAACATATACTCACTTATAAATTAATATTAGAGATATAATATAGGATAAACCTACTAAAATCTGTACACCTAAAGAAACTAATCAAGAAGGAGGACTTTGGCTAAAATGCTCAATCCCCATTCAGAAAGTCAAAGAGGATGGACATCAGAAGAAGGAGAAAACAGGGAACAGGACAGAAGCTTAGCTCAGAGGGCCTCTGAAAGGCTCTACCCTGCAGGCAATCAGAGCAGATGCTGAGATTTATGGCCAACTTTTGGGCAGAGTTCAGGGAATCTTATGAAAGAAGGAGGAGATAGAAAGACCTGGAGGGGACAGGAGCTCCACTAGGAGCAACAGAACCAAAGAATCTTGGCACAAGGATCTTTTCTAATACTCCAAACAAGAACAATGCATGGAGATAACCTAGAACCCCTGCACAGATGTAGCCCATGGCAGCTCCGTGTCCAAGAGGGTTCCCCAATAATAGGAACAGGGACTGTCTCTGACATGAACTTAGTTGCTGGCTCTTTGATCACCTCCCCCTGAGGGGGCAACAGCCTTAACAGGCCACAGAGGAAGACAATGCAGGTCTCCTGATGAGACCTGATAGACTAGAATCAGAAGGAAGGGGAGGAAGACCTCCCTAATCAGTCGACTTGGGGAGGGGCATGGGTAGAGAAGGGGGAGGGTGGGTGGGATTGGGAGGGGAGGAGAGAGGGAGCTACAGGGTGATACAAAGTGAATAAATTGTAATTAAGAAAAATAAAAATTAAAAAAGACAGTTCTTTGTCTTCTGTAATTATCTGGGTAGGGAGTGCTAGGAATAATCATCTGTAAAAAGAAAACATAGGCCTTAAGTAGACCTTGCCTATTTGGGCAGGTGGCAGGAAGACAAGAGCCTGTTCATCCACCATGAGGTGAGAAAAAAAGTACTCCAGGAGAAACAGATTGAAGATTATTTTAAATTTTGTGTATGTGTGTGTGCCTGTGTGATGATGTGCGTGCAGGTCCTTGTGGAGTCCAGAGCAGGGTATCAGAGCTCTGGAGCCTGAGTTACAGGCAGTTCTAAGCTATCCATTGTGGGTGCTAAGAACAGGACCAAGATCCTCTGCAAGAGTAGTAAGTGCTCTTGACCTCTGAGTCACCTCTTCAGTCACTAGGAGACAGACTGAAACACAGCCAATTAGTGGGCACCAGGTACCTGCTTTCTTGTGAGTTATCTAAAGCTGGTCACCTGGATATGACTCTCCTAGAAGTTCTTTTCATGTAAGGCCATGAGCTAAAGGTCTGGAAGTTGGGGCTGGAGAGATGGCTCAGTGGCTAAGAGCACTATCTGCTCTTCCAGAGGTCCTGAGTTCAATTCCCAGCAACCACATGGTGGCTCACAACCATCTATACTAGGATCTGATGGCTTCTTCTGGTGTGCAGGTGTACATGCAGATAGAACATTCATGTACATAAAATAAGTAAATAAATAAATCTTAAAAAAAAAAAAAAGGTCTGGAAGTTGATAGTAAATTGTCACTAGTGCTTGGAGGAGCTTCCGAGCTTCTTCTTGCATCTTTGAAGGTTGAAAGAGGGACACCAGCACTGCAAGTGTTCACGAGATTTCAAGCACTTCCGTTTAAGGGAGTGTTATGAGCATAGCATTGACCGGTTGATAGGAGGCTGCATTCTTTGCACGTCCTATAGAGCTGGGTTAACTGTTTTGCTGTTTTTTGTATAGTCCCTTATCTTAGTTAATAGAGAGTCATGAAGGCCTTTGACCATTTCTCTTAATTGTTATAAACTATGTCTACTTTCAGTGTAGTGATATAGTTTAAACTTCTATCATTTTGCCAAATGTTGCCGTAATCCAGTTTGTGTTACCTGGGGAATTAGATCCATAGCCTCAGAGACCATATTGCCTGACATAAATGAGCACAGAGAGTATGAACAATTATGTATGGTGTGAAGAAGCAAAAGTCAGCAAGGCACAGGACATAAAAAAAAAAGGCACTGAGCTTTAAAAGGCATGCCTTTTGGCTTCCTATTTCACCCATCTGTGACATCCTTTAGGTCTACTGAGGTAGGGCTTTGGATGGTAAATATCCATCTGTGCTAGGGACTGGTCCTTTAGGACAAGTCTGAGCATTGATGGTGAGGGGCATGAAGGCTGCTTCGGGAGAGGGCACACCCACCTGGAAGTTGCCCATGATCCAGTAAAAAACTTTATAGCACATCCTGGGGGGGGGGGGGGGGGGGGGGCCCGCTGGGGGGGGGAGAGGGGTGTGGATTTGGGTGGCGTGGTGTTGTTTTTTAAAATCTTCTTTTGTGCAGTGTTTTTTTTTGTTGTTTTTT
>NW_026585742.1:7399371-7406185 GCF_907164565.1 Psammomys obesus
GGGGGGGGGGGAGATCACTCTTGGGCGTGAAAGGACTTGTAAATTCTGGCCCATTGTGGATTATTTGCAAAATTCCTTTCTTCTGAATTTGTTTGTTTGTTTGTTTGATACAGGATCTAACTGTGTAGAACAGGCTGGCCTCTAATTCAGAGGTTCTTCTGCCTGAGTCCTGGGATTAAAGGTAGGCACACGCTGCCATGCCCAGCCTCCCTTCATTTATGTGTCAGGCGCCTTTCTCATTTTCAGTCAAGAAGGATTCCCAGTCCTCTGCCCACTGGCTTCTCTCATAGATTAATCTTGTTTCCTCTCTTTCCACATCCCTACACTCCTGCTACATTCTCACTTCCCAGTCTGCCTTGGACTTTCCCAATAGACTGAATTTATCTACATTTTATCTCAGTTCTGCTTCTTGGAGAACCCATCCAAAAACATTCTCCATTTCTTTCCTCATCTGCTCTGCATTATAAAAAGAAACATTTTCAAAGGGACAACCTGCTTCTCTAGACTACATTGCCTCCCCTTCATTACACTGTATACTGTTTTTTTTATCCCTCTCTTGAGACAGTTATGTGAAGTAGTTGTGAATGACCTTGGTATGCTGTAATGCCTCAAAGGTATAAATTGCTCACATAAATGGCTGGTTCCTCCACGTACCTTCACTGTTTATCATTCAACAAGAAAACATCCTTCGCACTTCTCTTCGACTTAATCAAAAACAGGTCAGTGAAGCACATTTCCCAGTCATAAGTTCCACCTGTCATAAAATCAATCTTCCCTGAATGGTTCAGTCTGGCACCTTGATGGCTGCTTGAGTGCCCACATCTGCCTTCCCTGAAAAATCCAGGTTGCTGATCTCCTCATGCCTCTGGGGTACCTGCTGTTGTCCTCTTTGCACAGGCAGATAAACCAGAAAACACTTCTAGGAGGTAAGTCATAACAGATGGCTAAAAACCTCAGGGTCTTTGTTGCCAAGAGTTAATAGTTCCAGGTAGTGGGTATGATTACAAAGCTGCCCCTCACCAAGAACAGCTTTTATTTATTCACTTCAGTGGCCCTGATCCACAGTTACCTTTGGTAAGAGGAAGGCTTGGCTTGACTCTTTTCTTATTTCCTTTAACTTGTAACTTGTAGCATTTTTTTCTCTTGGTTTCTGTTTGTGTGGATAAGAATGAACAGACTAGAGAAAAGGAAAATATATGACTTTTTAAAATTCAAATCCAGCTATCATAGCAAGGCAGCAAATGCTACCAAGGAAACAAACATTCCTGCCCTTGGAAGAAATCCTTGTTGTACCCAAGACAATGAGTTGGCACAGTAGCTCATTTAGGAGATATCTCAAAAAAGCATGAGTTGGGGGGCTAGAAAGATGGGTCAATGGTTAAGAGAACTTGTTGCTCCATCATGATGACTGGAGTTCAGATCTCAGCACTCACATTAGGCAATTCACAAATGCCTGTTGCTCCAGCTCCAGAAGCCAACACAGACTTCTGACCTCCATGGCCATTCAAGCACACATACATTTTTAAAATTAAGAAAATTTCTTTTCCTTCCTTCCTTCCTTCCTTCCTTCCTTCCTTCCTTCCTTCCTTCCTTCCTTCCCTCCCTCCCTCCCTCTCTCTCTCCCTCCCTTCTTCATTCCTTCCTAAAAGGGGAAATTCAGAGAAAACAAAGTCCAGTTGCCCGTGTTAATGAGATGTTACCACTGTAGGCAATGGGGCTCACCTCTTACTGGAGAAGGGTCATCTCCCAAAATTCTCTACTGGGAGAAAAGGAGTTTGGTACAAATATCCAACAAATCTTCTCTACTACCCAACAGTTGTATGCAGGAATGTCATTGTTTGTTGCTATTGTTTTGTTTTTTTGGTTTGTGTGTTTGTTTGTCTAGTTGTTTGTCTATTTCTTGTTGTTGTTGGGTTTATTTATGTACTTATTTATTTATTTAGAGGTAGGTTTCTCTGTGTCACCCTAGCTGTCCTGGACTTACTTTGTAGAACTTGCAGCGATCAATCTGCTTCAGAACTCTCCATTAAAGGTGTGTGCTACCACAACCAAAACTATAGAGGTTTCTAACTGACCTGTTTTCCTCACCTGACTCGAACTTTTGTTTATGCAAAGGCCCCCTGTATCCCTGGAACTTGGTGACTAGCCACTTCTCTTTTTCCTTCCTTTCCTTTGTTCTGATGCTTTTAAAACTAGCCAATCATGAAGAGACAAACCCTAGGAGTTGGGCAAAGACACAGTGACCACCTATTCATGAAAACCCGGTGAGCTTTCTGCCCAGATGCTTGCTAGCTCCATGTGAGTTATAGCACAACACTCTTTAAAATGTTTTCTGATATATATATATATTCTGTGTTTCTTTGTGCATCACCAAGAATATTTGTTTCCAACAGCAGGGACCTCCAGAACCATCAGCATTGACATCCTTTATACCTCATGAACTGGGAATAGCACCCTGAGTAAAGAGAAAATGATGCCCCTGGGTAAGCTCAGGAAAGAAAGAAAAACACTAAAATTCTAGAAATGTGGACTTTCCAAAAATTCTAAGACCATGCCATGTCGTACAGGAAGCAAGGCAATAAATCCTCAAGCCCACCCCAGTGACGTACTTCCCTCAGAAAGGCTCTGCCTTCTAAAGGGTTCATAACTTCCAAACAGCAGCAACTGGTGGAAAACAAATAGTCAAATCCAGAGTCTGTGGGGGAAAATTCTAATTCAAACTACCATAGCTGCTATTACTACAGCCACAACAAAAACAGATGGGGTGATATAAATAGTGAGAAATGTCTTCCTCAGAATCCTATAGGATTATGAGGTCAGAAGTTCAAAACCAACGTACCAAGACACTAGGTGTCCAGTAGGCGCTGCCTCCCTAGTTTTCAGGTGGCTGCCTTCCTAATACTCATTGCTTTTTTTTTTTTGTATTTACTAATATTTTATTATTAGGGGTTAAAAAGATGACTCAGCAGGTAAGAGCACTTGCTACTCTTCCAGAGAACCCAAGTTTGATAACTCGGACATACAAAGTGGCTCACAACCATCGGGGACACCTGTGCCAGGGCAGCAGATCCCTCTTATAGCTTCCACCAGGCATGCACATGTGCACATACATGCAGGCAAAATAATCGCAAAATAATTTTATGAATAATAATTACTATTTGCTTTCAAATGATAGAGACACATAAATAAGATCATATGGACTTATAAAATATTCAAAAATCTGAACTTTCTTCATGACTGAATTCTGTAGTCCTCTACATCCAGACATACCTTAAACATATTTTTAAGAATTTTGACAAGCACAACTCTGCCTGCTTTCCTGGGCGTTTGCCACACCCTTAAAGAGGAAATGAATAAAACCCTTAAAGAAATACATTCAAATAGATGAAGGAAATGAATAAACTTGTTCAAGACCTGAAAATGGAAATAGAAGCACTAAAGAAAACACAAACTAAGGGAATCCTAGAGATGGAAAACCTAGGTAAGAGAACTGTCTTCAAAGAGGTATTTCATCCGCAGTTATGTGTTTATGTGTGTGGGAAGTAGTATGCACACATGAGTTTAGATTCCTTCGGGTCCAGAAGAGGACATCAAATCTCCTGAAGCTGCAGGTTTGCATGGCTATGACCTATGAGGCATTGCTGCTTGGACCCAGACTCCGCTCCTTGGAAGATCAGCAAATGTTCTTCAGAGCTAAGCCAGCTCTTTAGCCCCATATGATCAACTTTTAAAGCAATTTCAGCTCCTTTTTATCCCCTTTGTTTTCTGGCCTGTGGGCCAGCTGAAAGTATGTACGTGGCCTCGTCTCTCCTAAACTTAACTCTATTTCTCTCTTTACATTCCACCATTACACTCCGTTTTTAGTACACCTTCCACTAAGTGCTAAGAAACAACTATCTTCCTTTGTTTAAGTCACCATTTTATTTCAATAGCATATTCTCCTACTATTAGAATAGCTGAGACATATTAGACCTCCAATGGTATATTTTTAATTTAACTGACTATCTTTCCAATAATTGGATGTCTTCCTTCCAAATAATATATATGTTGCTTTGAATTGATATTATCTTAGATTCTTCTTGTATATTATTAATCAGTTACATGTAGTCTAGCTACTTCACTGTAGTTTTAATTGTTTTCATAACTTCCAAAACTATGCTTAACAATGCATTTTTTCACTCACAAAGACTTTGAGGACTTTGCCTTAAGGTACAAGTATAAATCAGACTTATATTGCTACTAAAACAAATACAAATAAAATACCCACCATTGTGTGGTAATGAGATGCTATGAATGTAAGCTTTTTAAATAATAGGTTATCATTATAAAATTGGGAAGTTATGGTAAAGCTTACAGAGTAGCAATGTGTAACAAATGTCTTATGCACAGGTTTGCATAGCTCTCACCAATTACTCCCTATTACTAAAACAACAGTAAAATTACCATGTTTCAAACTTTGTTTCCCTCCAATTCTTCATTACAAAGCCTCTCACACCTACATCTGGGAAGTGGCTCTGATGTTGCACGCCCAGAGTTTATGCCGAGCCTGTAAGAGCAAAGGTCAAAATTCAAGAGATCACTGAATACATACAATGGAGGATGTGGGTAAGATGATCAAGAAGTCAAAGTCAGAGGCTGGAAAAGACTCTTAGAGAAGACCTGGCTTTGATTCCTAACACCCATGGCGTGGCTTACAACCGCCTGTCACTCCAGCTCCAGGAAATCCAGTGCCCTCTTCTGGCCTTTATGGTCACCAGACATGGACACAACACACGTATATATGTATACAAAACACTTCTATATATAAAGTAAAATAAATGAATCTTTTTAACTGTTTCTAAGAAGTAAAAACCAGACACACGTCAGCAGGAAGTCCTAGGTCACCAGTTACTACTTAGGTGAACAGGAACAGATGACATGAGCTCTTGGCACCTCATCTTCTCATAAAAGGATGGAGAGAACTGGGGTGATGCAAATAAATCAGGGCTGAGCATGTAGCTCTTGGCAAATGTTAGCTGTTATGGCAATGAATCCTGTCACCCAGAAAAGCTGAGATTTTGTACAGCTATGAATCCAGGTTATACCAACAGAAAAAATATTTGCCAAATACTGGTTTCTTGAGTCTTACCTTGGGGGTTTAAAAAAGAACAATCTCAGTTCAACATTTTTTCTAAAGCTCAACATTTTTTCTAAAGCCAAAATTAATTTTGCTCCGGGTTTTGCAAATCCCTTCTTAAATTGTTTAAGCATTTGTAATTGAAAGATGAAACATAGATAACTTTATTTTCCCTAGAGACAAAAAAAAAAAGAAAGAAAGAAATAGAATTGAGGCATATTGAAATAATTTGCTCATGCACAAGGTAATGAGGAAAAAGAACTGTCAAAACTATTAGCTACACTCAAGCATAGTCATATGTGCCAGATATGGGAGGAAAGGCCAGGTAGAACTCTGTGCTCCAGGACAGCCTGGTCTACATTGTGGGCTCCAGAACAGCCTCACCTGTGTAATGAACTCTAGGAGCACCTGGTCCACGTAATAAACTCCAGAAGATGTATCACTGTGCTATGACTGCGTGTATGCTGCGCCTGCGCACCAGCTAAGACGGCCATGTTCAAACGTTTAATGTCAAAGATAGAGAGGAAATGAGCTCTCATTTTCCTAGCTTCTCTTTCCTTACCTTTCCAAGCAACAGTTTTAAATGGTTGCAAAAAATCAGAAAGGAGTAGACATGTTTTTCAGAAAATCATTTCAAATTCGGCATTTCTTGATTTTATAAGTATGTATCTTAAGAACTGATTTTTATGACGACATTACCATTTATTCCATTACAACTTACTGATGGCTGGCAAGATTGGCTTTTAGCTAAGGAGTCATTAGCATACATTGTATAAAAAGGAAAACCACACCTTCATCCACATTCTAGCCAACAAGACAGGAGACTTGAGTGAGCACCATGACGATCTCCACCAGGAGGTTACAGTGGGAGCGTTGCTGGTCCAGCTCCCAAGAATTAGTGACTTTCTTCCTCTCACACAGAAAGCTGGCAGGAAAAAGATTTGTACTGGCTCGGAGGTTAAGGGCACAGCATCCATTATGTCAGCTGGATGGCTCTGTCTGCAGCAGCACAGCTTCTCACAAACCGAAAGGTCAGGGACCAGAAAGCTGGAACTCAATCCAGAAGCAGATATCATCTTCACAACCAACCTCTAGTGACCTACTTCTGCCAGTCAGTCCACAGTTCCAAAAGTCCCCTAACCTGCACAGACAGCACACCAGCTGGGAACTCCTTAGCTGAAAGCCATTCTTGCCAGCCATTGAGTTGTTCAAACAGAGGAGGCCACATCTCACATCCAAAAAATATTAATTTTCCTTCTAACCCCAGCAAGAGAGCCATGCGGTGAGACAGCTTTAGCCGCCCGGATGCAAAGCCCACAGAAGTAAAGAAGAGTGGTGGTCAAGCAGCCCGTAGCCTCTCCATCTATCCATCCATCCATCCATCCATCCATCCATCCATCCATCCATCCCAGCCAGAAATCTTTATGACACTCCAGCCATGGCCACCATCTAATTAAAGCTGAAAGATCTTAAATGTGGGTTTCAAGAAGGACACTGATACAGATCAGTGGGAGAAGAATTCATTAGAAGAGCTATTCATGTCAAAGACAGCCAGACAAGGACATGGCAGGGGCTGTGAGGAGAGTTCAGGCTGTAGTACCAGATAAAGACCACATGGCAGGGACTCTCAGGTCTACGGCGCGCGCGCACACACACACACACACACACACACACACACACACACACACACACACACAC
>NW_026585742.1:7406195-7435726 GCF_907164565.1 Psammomys obesus
CACACACACACACACACACACACACACACACACACACACACACACACCATAGCTTTCTGAGGACTGGGATGGTTTCATAGCATGAGCCTACAGTCAGACTACCTGATTGCAGGACAGGAGGCAGGGAAGGGGGTGGAAAGCAGGAAGTGTGCTACCCGATACCTCCCTTGACATAAATTCACTTTCCAGGTGAGAGATCCCAACACAAGGAAGTCTGTTAGTTAGGGACTCCCAGACGATATCTCAATGATACAGGTGAAAAGAGGGAGCTGATGCAAAGTCTCAGGGCCTACGCAGGAGCTGAAAATCTAACGCTGTTTTTATTAGAGGTAGTGGGGAGACTATCTCAGATGTAGAAATGTGGAAGCAGACTTCTGTAGGTGTAGAAAAGTGAGAGACAGTCATGAGAATCTGTTCTGGTGAAACGGAGGCTACACACTGAGCCCTCACAAAAATCTACAACAATCTCAAGTTGCAATAACAACAGCCAATTAGGAGAAGAAGGTAAATGACTGAAGCACTGAAATGGGTGTTGCGGCCTGAGCAGTGACTGTTCCAGAATCTAACACTGCACTCTTACAGAAGCCACATTGCAACCTCAGCGAGCACCAGCTTGAGAGCCCCTGAGCTCCGGGTCTCAGAGACTCACCGTGAAACACAGCCAGAGCACACAGCTCTTCATAGAGACCAGCGCCTAGCTGCAAACCAACTCCTGCCTTACACAGAAATTGATTTAGAATGGAGATCAAAATTCAGAATACCTTTTTTTCTTTCTTAATTCAGTGTTTTCTATTACTTTCTCTCAAAACAATAATCACAATTATATAGCTTTTAACATCATCCAGCAGTCCTTTATGTAAAAACTTTCACATCAGATATTAAATTCATTTCATCCTTTAAAGGCTTGTCAAAATCAGGCTTAATGTTTTTGTTTATTTGTTTGTTTGTTTGGTTTGGTTTTGGTTTTGGTTTTGGTTTTGGTTTTGGTTTTGGTTTTGGTTTTGGTTTTGGTTTTGGTTTTCTGAAACAGGGTTTCTCTGTGCAGCCTTGTCTGTCCTGGACTTGCTTTGTAGACCAGGCTGGCCTCGAACTCATGGAGATTCACCTTCCTCTGTCTCCCTGAGTGCTGAGGTTAAAGATGTGTGCCACTGCAGACCGTTCAGGCTTATTGTTATTGTTGACAAGCAAAGTGACATTCTGACTACCTTCAAATTTATGGCCTTTTGTCTCTGTATTTCCTTAATTTTATTTTTTTATTTTATAGGTATGGGTGGGTGTTTTGCCTGTTGGTAGGTCTGTGCACCACGTGTGTGCCTGCTACCCATGGAGGCCAAAAGAGGGTTTTAGATTTCCAGGACTGGGTTTACAGACCGTAATGTGTTATCACACTGGTGTTGAGAATCAAACAGGTCCTCTAGAAGAGCCACTGCTCTTAACCATGAGGCATCTCTCCAGCCTTGGTCTCTGTGCTTTCATGGGAAATAATAGCATATGGAAAGTATTATGTTCTGGAGGGCTGGACAAATAATACACTAAAATGACAGTTAAAATTTTAATGAAATTATGATTTTTTTTTTTTTTTTAGTTAAGAAAAAACAAACCATGAAATTTTCCAAGTTAACGGGGGCTTCCTAGTTTAATTCCAGCTCCTACTCTTTGAAGAAGCTATAGGTTTGGTAGCTATATCTAAGCTTATTCAAAACTACAGCAGCTAAGGGCAGAACTACTAAATCTAATTGCACTTTTGTTAGTTTTGTTTGCTTGTTTGTTTTTAGTTTGGGGGGTTTTTTTGAGTGGAGTTCAAACTCACTATTTTCTCATTTCTATGTAAATTAGGAGCATGATCTTTTCTTAATCAACAGATCATTGGTTTATAATTCACTCATTTAACAAATTGGGGTGAATTCTTTGTGGAGTATCATGTTAGGGGCTTTCAGTACCAAGAAGAATAAACAAAACTAGGTCAGGAGGCAGAGTTTAGTCCAGAAAAGAAGCAGGTGCAAATAGTAGACACAAGGATATTGTGGCATACATACTGCTACACACAATAACAATGTATAAAGGAGCTCTGGAGGGAAAACAGAGCAATGCAAGCAGTAGGAGAAGCCTCCAAGCCCAGCAAAGCCCAAAATAAACACTCCTGTGTCCCTGCTTTTGAACCAGATGAGGAACAATGCAATGAAGTAGCAACAATCATTCCTTAATTAATAAGACTTAACTGTAGGTTATAACGTGAAAAGCCAAAAGGCCCATTAAGGACATACCAGAATTGAGTCTGCTTGTGCACTTGAGGAAGGTAGAGCTAGGCAAAGGTGAGCAAGAAGGGCAGAACCAAGGGAGGCACACCCAGGTGCTTCTTCCATTTCAGCCACAAAGTAAGCCACACCTAGAGAGGAGAAAAAGCAGATAGGGATGTGAAGCCCAGCAGCACCAGGACCCCGACTAAGCAACACTGGGAGCTTTAGGAAGTAAGCAAACCCACCACCTCTCCCATAGCTGTCTTTTGTTCTCTTTTCCAAAAGAATGGGCCTTTGTACAGCCTCCTGATGGCCTCTATTTACAGCAAATATGTTAGGGTTTTGAGGTAAAATGAAGGGTTGCTTGATGGATTAGAGCCAAGGAATGCCAAAATTCACCCTATGCAACAGGCTTGATGTGAGAGGTTTGGGGTTGGGGTAGCAGAGGCTGCCTCTGAGTGAGGATGGAAGGGAAAAAGAGGGTGGGCAGTGAAGGCCCATCCCCTTTTGTAAAGGGGGTATGGCATTTGTGCATAGTGAGAATACAAACAGTAGAAGTGTAGTATTTTGGCAACTGTCGATAATGTGACCGCTGTTGCTAGGTGAGCTTGGGGGGTGGGGTTTTCCAACAAAATACCATCATACAAACAGCTTAGAATTGAGAAACACTGGGTGTATAAAATGGTCTTAGTGGGAATGCGGTATGGCTGGGCCGGACACTTCAAATGACTCTCCTGTGGTGATCATTCTTTCTGCTTTCCCTAGTGAGGGGCTCTCTGTCTAAACCACCTACTTAAAAACCAACAAGTTAGAGTAATAAATGTAATTGAAAAGCTACTGGCAAAAGTTTTATACCCATTTCTCTGTTCTTCCTACTGAAGAATAGAGGACTGTTTTTCTTCTAAAAGTCTCAGAAGAAAACAACAAGTGCAGTAGAGATGGAGAGGAAGTACTTCCAAATGTCCCAGTTTCCCACAAAGAAGCATCTTCCACAGAAACAAACATTTAGTTCAGCAAAACACTTCAGAAGCAGAGCTGGATAGTGGTGCTTGGAAAGAGCCAGGTGTGAAATAGTGCCTGTGAATGTGTTTTGTGAGTATAAATCATACAAAGATTTCCTTGGTTGTTGGAAACACATTACCCCTACAACAGGAAGCCAGAAGCTGAGAGGTGAAAATATGTAACTATAAAAGCTTTATTTTGCATTAGTTACCAAATGTTGAGCCTGATGTGCGGCGGCACTGTGCCCAGACACTTTCACCTCTGAGGATGCATGAAATTTATACTCTATAAACATTTTTAAATATTTTAACAGTTTTTTCCAAGTACTACAATTCTCAGCATCCTGAAAAATATATAACTTAACATATCCATTCAAAACAATTACAAGTCATAGACTTTAGAGCAAATAATCTGTTGGTATCTATATCAATGTTCACATTTTAAAACTTCTGTTGCAAGTCATTTTATAGTCATAAAGAAATTAAACATCTCATCTCACTTTCTTTTCAGTAGAAAGACAGAAGAATGAAGATGTAATTGATGTGTATTAACTTACTTAAATTAACATTTATCAAGTCAATAATCATAAATTATTAATTTTTATGTAAAATATTGAGTGCTAAATTGTATCCAGATTTTTTTAATTGTAAATAAAGGCAGGAAATCAAAGCTGGAGTCAATTAGGCAAAAAAAAGAAAAAATACTAAGTTAATAAATCGATATAAGAGGATTTCAAGGGGTCAGGTAAATCTTTAATCTTTAATCTTGAGGCCAGCCTGGGCTACATAATGAAGTTCTATCAAAGAATAAAAGGAGAAGGAGATGATGGAGGAGGAGGAAGTGATAGGGGAGAAGAAAGAGAGTAAGAGAAAACTGAAGGAAGGGAACTTTCAAGGTTTACCATCTTGTAAAAGTGAGAGTAACCCTTTAATACCTTGATATGAAAGTTCATATGTCAAAGCACAAAACAGAAAGTAGGATGGTTTTAATATTGTTCATTTTCAGAAACTTCTTGATGTAAGCACCTGACTTTTAAAAAGTATGGAAGTTAACAGCAGTGCCTATGAAGAGGAGACTGTATATTTCTCCATGCTTCACAGGTTATGTATGGCCTCTTCTAAGTTGCACCTTTTCTCAGCCCAGGTAAGAGTCACTAAGTGTGTTCTATGCAGGGCCTCTGTGGTGGTTTGAATAAGAATGGCCCCATAGGCTCCCATATTTGAATGCTTGGTCATCAGGGAGTGGCACTACTAGAGAAAAATTAGGAAGTATACCTTTGTCGGAGGAAGTGTGTTACTAAGGGTTTCAGAAGCCCAAGCCAGGCTCAATGGTTCTCTGTGTCCCTGCCACCTGTGGACCCAGATGATTAACTCTCAGCTACTTCTTCAGCACCTTGTCTGCCTGTGTGCTACCATGCTTCCCACCACGACGATAATAAACTAAACCTCTGAAACTGAAATCCAGCCCCACTTCATTTTTTTAAATAAGAGTTGCCATAGTCATGCTTTCTTTTCACAACAGGAGAACACTGACTAAGACAGAAGTTGGTACCAGGAGTGGTGTGTTGCTGTTTGTTGGCAGAATGTGGACTTTGGAACTCTTGATTAGGAAAGCAGTTGAATAATTTAGGTGGAGTTTAACAGATCATAGTAGTACAAATGTGGAAGATGGTGGTGCTGAGACCAGTGGAAATTAAAATGGCCCAGGCCAAGAAGTTTCAGAAGGGAAAAATATTAGATAGTGGCCTAGAGAGTGCTCCTATGATATTTTGGCAAAGAATGTGGCTATTTCCTGCCACTATCCAAAAAATATCTGCCTGAGGCTAAAATGAAGACTTTGTGATTATAGCATTGGCAGAGGAGACTTTAAGACAGCCTAGGACTGATTGTATCACATGGTTAGGAGTGATCACTCTAATTCAGATCTATAATGAAAAGGAGCAAGCTGAGCAAGGAAAAATACAAAATTTACAGTTTTAGGTGAAAGGGAACATCAGGAAGTATAATGGAACTAAGCCCAGTGCTTAAGAAGATACAAAGTTTAGAGAAAAGCCTGATGCTAAATGGGATAAAGGGAGTGGTAACCACAGGGCAAGACCCCACTCAGCTAAGCTTCCAACTTATGAAAAGGAATTTTTAAAAAGCTTAAGGAATGACAGAAACCAGTTATTAAAAAAAAAAAAAAAGTGACACAGATGTATTTGAATGAGGGGGCCCAGAAAGCAAAAGAACTTGGCAGCTTCGTGATTCTGGCTTTAGATTCAGGAATACAAGAAGAGGGGTGTGGAATCTTCTTCCTTGGTTGTTGAGACAAGGTCAATTTCAAGGTGTCCCTACTTGGAGGATCAGAGGAGCCATTGTCTGAAGCTATGAAAGTGAAGCCTGGATTTCACTGGACCCCAAGATGTTAGAGATCTAGAGTCCTGGGATCCCTGCTTGGGAAAGCTGCTAACAGGGAGTGGAACCAACCCAGAAGAGAGAAGTGTGTTGCAGTCAACAAAGCTGAAAGGAGCTGGAGATCTGAAGAAAACTTTGACATCAGACACAGAGATGCAGTGTTTAACATTTGCTCAGCTGGTTTTTAGTCTTACTTTGGTCCAGTATTTCCTCACTATGCTTCCTTCCTTCCTTCCTACCCTTTTGAAATAGTAATGTAGATTCTGTGCCATCATATGTTGGAAGTATGTTAACTGCTTTTTTGTTTTTATTTTGCAGGGGGCTCCAGTTAAAATATTGCCATGAGACTCAGAAGAGATTTGGAACGTTGGAGTTTTAAGCAGTGATACTGTGATAGACTATGTGGACTTTTGAAGTTGGGCAGAATGCATTTTGTATTATGATATGGCTACAAGTATATGGGGACAGGGAGAGGAATGGGGTAGTTTGAATAAGAATGGCCCCTTAGGCTCAAACATTTGAATATATGATTATCAGGAATGATGCTACTTGAAAAGGATTTAGGAAGTGTGTCCTTGTTGGAGTAGACAGGACCTTGTTGGAGAAAGTGTCACCCAGGATGGACTACGTGGTTTCAGAAGCCCAAGCCAGGCCCAATTGTTTTTCTCTCTATTCCTGCTGACTGATACAGATAAAGAACTCTCCACTACTTCTCCAGCACCATGTCTGCCTGCAGGATGCCATGCTTCCAGCCTTAATGTTAATAGACTAAAGCTCTGAAACTGTAGGCAATATACTGTAGGTCAAGACCCAGTTGAATGCTTTCATTCATAAGAGTTGCCATGGTTATGGTCACAGCAATAGAACACTGACTAAGACACAGTCAAAGAGAGGAAAGTGTGCCACAGTGAACAAAACTGAAAGGAGTTGGAGATCTGAACAGTGATTTAACATCAGACGAGGATATGCAAAATGTGGAGTTTGCTCAGCTGGTTTTTGGTCTTGCCTTTCAGAGATCCAAGATTTAAAAGTCGAATCTTGGAACCACATAACTAAAGTCCTGGGTACAAATTTAAACAAAGGAATGGGCATGTTGAGATATGTCCAGCCAGCTGCAGTGAATAACCAGGCTTGCTCCATTCCTTTCTACACTCAAAAGATACCATTTCCTGACAACTCACCCAGATAGTCCCTAGCTCGTGGCCAAAGTCACATAGCACTATTTCTAAGAAAAACCACAAAGTGTGCTGATCCCTTGTCTTCCACAGCAACAGCCAATCATCACCTAAGAGGATACTCCAGGTATTGTTCATGATTAGATATCCCCCAGATGATGGGGCCAGAACCATTCACAATCTTGGCACCTGAAATAAACCAATCATTTTAAAGGTCAACTTCCCTAAAAAACCTTTGCCCAATCACATAACACCAAGGCTTGGAAACCCCCACTTGCAGTTTTGTCTTTTAAAATCCTGTTTCCCTGGACCTCTCTCCTCTCCTGCTGTGACAGGAAGGAAGGTTTGCTCAAGCTTGTACTGAAAAAACCCTCGTGTGTTTGCAGCAGAGTCGATTTCTGGTGGTCTTTGGGGAGTCACACAATCTGGGCATAACACTTTGATCCAGAATTTCCTCACTATGCTCTCTTTCTTTCCTTTTGAAATGGTTAATGTATGTTCTGTGCCATTGTATATTGGAAATAAGTGATCTGGTTTTTTATTTTGGTTTTACAGGGGATTATAGTTAAGAGATTACTTGAGTCTCAGAAGAGACTTGGAACTGAGTGTTGAAACTGTAATAGACTATGGATGCTTTTGAAGTTGAACTGAATCTGTTTTGCATTATGACTACAAGTCTATGGAGGCCAGGGAGTGGAATGGGGTGGTTTGAATAAGAATGCCTCCTGTAGACTCATATATTCTAATGCTTAGTCATCAGGAAATAGCACTACTTAGAAGGACTAGGAGGTTTGTTCTTGTTGCCATAGATATGGCCTTGTTGCCAAGAGTGTGTCCCTGAGGGTGGGCTTTGAGGTTTCAAAAGCCAAAGACAGGTCAAGTGGTTTCTCTTTATTCCTGCTGCCTATGGATGCAGATGTATCCTCTCTCTCTCCCTCTGTCTGTCACTCTCTCAGCTACGTCTGTAACACCAAGTCTGCCTGCATGCTGCCATGCTATCCACCATGATGCTACTGAACTAGTCCTTTATAACTGTAAGCAAGCCCTAATGAAATATTTTCCTTTCTAAGACTTGCCGTAGGACTTCCCCTATCAGTGGACTAGGGAAGGGGCAAGGGGAGAGAAGAGGGAAGGAGAGCGGGATTGGGAGGGAATGAGGGAGAGGGCTACAACTGGGATACAAAGTGAATAAATTGTAATGAATAAATAAATAAGTGGGGAAAAAAAGACTTGCCATGGTAAAGGTGTCTCTTCCCAGCAATAGAACACTGACTAAGACAAGCTTCACCCATCCTTGCACTCGCCTGGCAGAGCCCAGCCTTAATCATATGAAACCCTGGGAATGTCAGGGCTTTCCCATGCAGCTATGGCTAGGGACTTCAAGTTACTTTTCTTAGTTAACATTCATTACCTTTCCCCTAATAAAGTCTTTGGTTAAATTACAAAACTGTCCAGTTTCAGACCACTGGACAGCACGTTCTCCATTTCCCTTCAGAGACACCCTCCATCCCTGCCTGCCTGCTCTGTGCTCTGAGAAATTTTCTTAGTACTATTCACCAGCTGGGCAGCCTCCAGATATTGGTTGATTTGGTTCAAGCAGTGGGAAAATGACTGAATGGGACTGAGATCCACAGTTGCTTCTCTAGGTTCTGGGCCGTGAGGCAGCGGTTGCTGCATTTTCTCTACAAAGGCTCATTTCCACAATGATGGCCGCCACCAGGGCTCACACTGTTTCCAACAGCAACGCTTCCACTTGTCTCATCAGGCCTACAGTAGCAATTCCTTCCTATTGCTCCTATGAGGCACTTCTCTCACTCTTATTAGTGTCACAACTTGTACCTTTCTTTGTAAATAATTATTAACAGCTCCTCGGTGATGTTGGTTGAGTGTGTGATCAATTTCCTTAGAGAGTTCTCCTAACCTCTTCCAATGGGACCCTCTTAGCCAATAAAGAAGCCAGTTATTTTCTGCAGCTAATCTCAGCATTCTTTGGTAGCTCTCACCCACTGAAGGGTTCCCTCCAGTAACTCATTATTCTTACTCCTACTCCACTTCTCTCTACCACATCGTATCTACCAGCATGAAAACACACTCAAACTGTTCCAACAAAACTCCCTTAGCAGCTGCCTCATTCACTGTCCAGCTGTCTCTAGTTCCATCTGGACTTTTACAGCTCTACCTCCCTTAGGGTACCATAGCTTCTTCATGGGTAGTCCAATAGTGAGCTCTGCCTCAATATCTTTGACCCATCAGCAACACTGGCCTTTGCTGACTTCCTTCCTCCCATGTCACTCCTTTCTCTTGATTATTGGCTACCTCGTTGAAATATTCTTCCCAATATGTTTTGCTTGTTGCTTCCTATCTAGTGCTGGAGTGCTCTAAAAATCCACATCTCATAGCTTCCCATTTAACTATAAAAGTAACTTTGCCCCACTTCATGCTCCAAAGTCCAAATTCTTTCCCTAGCCTACAATAAACTGGAGATGTGCTTGACCCTTAAAACTTAGCATGTCCAGATTGATATCACCTAGTCCTCTTCATCCACTGTCAGACTCTTTTTCTTTTCCATCCTCCCCACAGTAATTAGACACTTTGTCCTTCTGTCTGCCTGGGCATTAGAGCAATCTCTCTTTTCTCTCTTGCCACATATATTCCATCAACCACCAAATCCTGTTGGATATTGTTGGAAGTGAAGCATGCAAAGCTTTTTTATGAAAAGGAAGAGAAAGTAAGTTCCATGGATAGGTAAATGGATGATACGTAGTTTCTATATCTATATATTTATATAGATAGATTGTAGATAGATAGATAGACAGATAGATAGATAGACAGACAGACAGACAGATAGATAGATAGATACAAACATACATAGACAGACTTTTATACAAATATGCATTAGATTGCACATTGGCATCTTAGGGTGTTCTGAGACAGTCAGACCTTGTACCATTATTTAGAACCATAGCTATTGACAGGTAAACACGGGACTGAGAAGAGGAAAAGTCTATGTGAGTGAAGCCGTCATTCTTTAAGCAAATAATGAGCTCAGTAGTAAGTGCCCTGAGGACTGAAGCTTCAAGAGTAGAAGGAAATCTAGATTATGTTCAGATCCACAAGAGAAGGAAATATAATGATATTCAAGGTCAAAAGGAAGTCACAAATAGGCATTCTGGCAACATACTAAAATGGTTCTTAGGAGTAGAGTAATAAACTGCATCAACTCAATAGGCAAGATAGGTAATTCTCATGCATAATAAAAGTGGAGCTGTTTTCCAGGTACAGTCATGCCCAACACATATTTTCCAATATTATTATTATTATTATTGTTATTATCATCATTAGTATTAGGCATTTTAAAGCTTAGTCATGTAGTATAGAGGAGTAATTATTGACCTCCTTCAACTATTTTTGAAGAGGGGAATTGCTTTTTTAAAATAATAAATACTAAACTGCATTCTGCATAAGAGATGCAGGACTCAGGAAGTCAAGTCTCAGTAATTATCTCTATAATCATAAAGATGAGCAGCTCATGAAGCTAACATTATTTTGCTCTGGTTTAAATGTATAATTAATATGAATGAGAATGGATTGTTAAAATAAAATAATTTGTTAATAAAATGGCTTTTCTGTGACCTATTTGGGAAAGTAGAGTTTTAACTTTCTTTATTGATAGACCAAATTCTCCAGTCCTGTGCTTGAGCAACACCCACGTCGCACTTACTCTAGGCCAGGCTCCTCTGAGAGTATGGCTAATTCCATCTCAGTGCTCTGGCTAGCACAGAGGTAGACACTATTTAGTGCATACAGAAATATGGGAAACTGAGGCATAGTAAGACTAAGAAGCCTACCCAACTAACACCACTAAAATTCAACCACCTTCAGAGTCCATGTAAAGGCAAAGACATTTGCAAACTTTCTCTGTCTCTCTGTCTCTGTCTCTCTCTCTTGGTCCTGATCCTGTCTGGTGGCCTTCTCCTACAGGCACAGTTTTCTCTACAATTTTCCCCTTCCAGATAAAAGCAGGGCTGATAAGCTTATGCAGTGTTAGCTTTGAGACATTCCCTTGCTAAGGACATGCTCCAAGACCCTGGCTGAGGCTCCAGCAATAAGTTAACATAACCACACATAATTTTTTTTAAATTGAAATTACATATTTATTTTTTATGTCGAATTTAGTTCCTAGCTGGGTTATAGCTCACTGGTAAAATACTTAGTCAAAATGAGAGGGCCTGGATTCTATCTACAGCACTGCAAAGATAGATGGATGGCTAGATAGATAGATAGATAAATAGATGATAGATAAAATAAAGCCCTAAACTTGTGCTTGGCTTCTAGTTCCTAAAAGCATTCACGTGTAATTGAACTAAGCCTCTGATCTCATCATTACCTGTGTTGACTGTTTCTCCCATTCCTGATGGCTCCTTTAACCCTGATCATAATGACATCCAAACTGAATACATTGTCTTCTGCTTACTTTTGGACTTGTAATGACCCTTTGTCTCATCCCTATCTCTATCTATATTCTTCCTTGTTCTATGAACCCATGGCTGGTTAGGTAAGACAGAGCGTCCGATACATAGGAAAGATTGCTTGCTTAAGCAGATACTTACCTATGCTTAATGGAAACACAGCCCAGTTTCTTAACTAGATAGCCCATGGTCTAGTCTCCTTCTCTTGCTGTGACAAACGTCATGACCAAAAGCAACTTGAGGAGGAAAGGGTGTACATGACTTACACTTTCAAGTCAACATGTGTCATTTGAGAGAAATCAAGGCAGGAACTCAAGTAGGAACTGAAGCAGAAACTATGAAGGAATGCTGCTTACTGGTGCCCTCATTTTCTTCTCTTCAGATAGTGTTCTTATAGAGCCCAGACCCAAATACATAGGGCTGGTGCTGCCTGTCAGTCATCAAGATATTGCACAGGCCATTCTGACCTGGGAAGTTCTTTATTGACACCCTTTCTTCCTACATGATGCCAGGTTGTGCCAAGTTGACAATTAAAATTAAGCATCACAGCCTAGAACGTGTTAAAGAGTTTGTGGGTGGCACAGCTTAGTGCAAAGCACACTAACTGGAAATGGGAAGCCAGACGTTTGTCCTCAGCTGTCTGCTCTGTCACATGGTATGGGTGTAACTTTGGACAGAAACATAAATACTCTAGAATTCACCTGTTACACTGACAACTGAAAGGTGTACAAATAGGGGAGGAATTATTAGTTTTCCCTCTTGGAACAGTGCTGTGAAACTACTGCAGGCTCCATTTCTTTCTCCCTCTTTCTTTACCAGGACTTTGTACATAACAGGCAAATGCTCTCCCACCAGGCCATGCCCCAGGGCCCTGCATGCTCCATTTCAAAGGAAGAAATCTGGTAACAAAACATGAAGTTCAGTATGTCAAAAATAAAACTGGCATTGACCAGACTATTTTGGTAAGTCTGGGAAAGGAACTTGGCTTCGTACCATCCTTTCTTACTCTACCCTATCTCAAACTCCCCAATCAAGACTAAACGTACATTCCAGAAAAAAAGATTAAGCTCAGATTTCTGTTGTCTAAATGACTCAGGTCCTACCTCACCACCACCTTTCTTCTTCCTTCTTTGTAGGCATCCACCCACACATTTGAAGTAGTCACAAAATGAAGGGTTCATTAGAGTTGGTGATGCCAGAATGGGGGCTCAGGAGCGCTAGGGACAGAGACCTACAGAATTCAATAGGAATCATTGTAAGTAAATATACTCTCTTCTGCCAGCTACCTCTTAATTATTTTGTTCTCAGCCATTGTGGCTTCTGGTCCTAACTACAGGCATTTGTGTGACACTGAAACTTTCTAATGCAAGTCTTACGGCTTCCACAACACTTCACAGTACCAAAGATACACAGGAAGGGAAGTGTACACTATGGAAGGATATAAAATGCTTAAAAGAAAGTATCTTTAAGCAAAAAGACACACACGGTATATACTCACTCATATAGACAAACAACATAGGACAAACCCACTAAAATCTGTGCATCTAAAGAAACTAAGCAAGAGAGAGGACCCTAACTAAAATGTTCAATCCCCACCTGAAAGGCAAAGAGAATGGACATCAGAAGAAGAAGAAAACAAGAAACAACCTAGGAACCTGCTACAGAGGGCCTCTGAAAGCCAGAAGAAGAAAACAGGAAACAAACTAAGAACCTGCCACAGAGGGCCTCTGAAAGCCTCTGCCCTGCAGACTATCAAAGCAGATGCTGAGCCTGATGGACAATTGTCGGGCAGAGTGAAGGGAATTTCATGTAAGAAGTGGGAAATAGTAAGAGCTGGAGAGGACAGGAACTCCACAAGGAGAGCAACAGAACAAGAAAACTTGAACACAGGGAACTTCCCAGAGACTCATACTCCAACCAAGGACTATTCATGGAGATAACCTAGAACCCCTTCACAGATGTAGCCCATAGCAGTTCAGTGTCCAAATGGGTTACCTAGTAATGGGAAGAGGGACTGCCTCTGACATAATCTGTTTGGCCTGCTCTTTGAGCACCTCCCCCTGAGGGGGGAGCAGCCTTACCAGGCCACAGAAGAGGACAATGCAGCCACTTTTGAGGAGAACTGATAGACTAAGATCAGAAAGGAGAGGAGAACCTCCCCTATCAGTGGACTTGGAGAGTGGCATGCATGCAGAAAGGGAGGGAGGGTGGTATCAGCAGGGGAGGAGGGAGGGGCTTATGGGGGGATACAAAATGAATAAAGTGTAATTAATAAAAAATAAAAAGTTAAAAAAAGAAAGTATCTTTATGAACCCAACACTGTGTACAAAGAATGCACATCAATAAAAAAGAGAGGGACAAAGCATATTTATTATACCCAGGAAAACAATAAATAAGAAAATAAATAGACAACAACATATAATCCTTATGGCCTTTTCAAAGCAATATGAAATTAGTCCCAGGGACACTTTAACTTGAGGATCTAAACCCTCACAAAGAATTTCATAACAGATGCAGTCTCTGTTGGAAACAACAAATCTTTCAATACTTCATTGAGGAAAAAAACACATGAGAAGAAAATAAATCTGATTTTAAAACTTATTTTAATAGTAATGAATCAAAGTGATAAAATTATGAAAGAAACATGAAAAAGATGTGCAGCTGCTCAGTATTTTTGATAGTGGAGAATTTTAATATAAGAATAAATAAAAAGGTTTTCATCTGTTTTAGGTTAGGATAGTTTTGCCAAATAGCTCATAGAAATAAAACATGATACAGACATTAACATACTGATACAATATTTTGCACAGCAGCAATACTGTAGGAGTATGCACAGACATGAATAATTCATGAGACCAAAGTGACACATTACTTCACAGTCATTTACCTACAATTACATTCAAGCTCATTCCAGTCCTGAGACTCAACATGAACACAGCATAATGGCATGGCAGAGGCATCATGGCTAGTAATGCTAAGACCACAGACGAATTAAGAAACATGTTCTATAAAACAGTCTCTCCTAGAAATGGCTGCCTAAGCAAGACCAGAAAACAGTAACATCAATGGACATATAAACATGGAATGAGGGAATTTTCAAAGGTGTCTCCACTAGGCAAGAACCACAGGCAACCAATGACTGCTGAAAAACTAGTTAGTGTCCCCCACAGATGACCCTTTCACTGTTTTCCCAGTGCAGAGTGGGCAGCCCTGAGACCATAGATACACAAAAAGACAAAAACAGACTCAGCAGGCGGTATTTATAAATTTGTGCATACATATGCATATGTGTGTATGTATATGTATGCATATACATATACATATGTGTGTGTGTATATGAGCTGGGAGAGATCACTCTGCCAGCTCAGGTGGTTTATCAAAATTGCCAAAGGGAAGCTGTTGCTATTACCCAATAAAACATGATGGACTCTTTGGACATGCCTTTCAGCCAGCATTCCAGTGATACATGCTATTTTTCAACTGAAAAAATTCAAGTCAAAACAGAACACCAAGGTTTTCAGTCCCTGTGAATAAAAACTTGAGTGGCCAGGTAGTTCTAGGTAAGGGTCTAGCCAAGGTACTGGAGAGAAGATTAGAAAAAGCAGGAATAGGTTGTAGAAAAGATGTAATTAATTATCAAAACTGACCTCAGGACCAGATCTTGGAGGTGCAAACACTGCTTATGCTAAACTCTTCTGCTGTTACCCTTTATAAGAAACTGATGGTGGCTAACAGTTAGGCTTCAGGTTGAAGTGCAGCTGAATGGGCCTGTGATAACTCATGCCTGATGGAATTCATAAGAACCATGTGTTAGAAACAAGGTTATTTTGGTTTTAGGAAGAGGATTCTCCCTCAAACCTGCTGCTTTCCTCCTGCCTATCTTGAATCTGGGTAGCAGAGGCTATCATTGTAGCATCAGTGGAATCCCTTGGTTTCTTGTTTTCCACTGATTTTTGACCAATAGGCATTGGCAAATGAACAACCCCTGCTAGGTAGCTACAGCATGGTTACATTTCTCCATCAAAACAAGAAGTAGTCTTCTCTTAAATTATACTTCTCGTTCCAAGTAAAGTGCTTGCTTCTACTCCCTACCTGTTCAATATAAAATGCCTGGCACTTTAATGGTTGCTTGCATTCATTAATAGTCTGGACATCTGCCATGTTCATAGATTTCTTTTTACTTTGTCTAAATCTTGGTAAGTGTCCTGTCTAACCACTCAGTTGTCTTATTTGTGAAATATGCTTTTCCTGCAAGGACCACAATTGGCTTACAGTGAACAGTAAAGCAGATAACAACAGTATATGCTCCAAAAAAGGGCATATTCCATGCTGTGAAGCAAGTCTCAATAGATTTCATGAGGCTGTAATCAGGTGATGTGTTCTCCCAGAAACCCACAACAAAAAGAAATGTGGCAAAATCTAAATTCAGAAATTAAACAAACTGGCTCCCAAAATTCCAAAAGTCAAGAAAATGTCTAAAAATAGTTTAGAGTCTCAAAGATGGCAGAATATAAGCAAGCAGCTTTTGATTCCAACTTGAAATCAAGAGAGCCAGAAAATAACCTCTCAGCCAGGGAGAGGTTGAAGCTCTGTATTTGACAGATACAACTTAGGGAGCAAAGACTCCTATTAGAACAGGGGCAATTAGTGCCAAGCCCAGGGCAGCCCAATGACATGTCAAGACGCAAACAAAGATGAGGGCATAGCAGACAAAACTGACATAGCAAAAAGAAAAAACAGAAAGGCAGCCTGACCTAGTTGATCTGGTGGTTTCACAGCTTGCTGGCACTTACGGTTTTCATAAATGCTGTGACAGGGCACCATCTTGGAAAGGTCACACCAAAGCTCACTACTTTAGGAAACAAATCTGGAGATACTCCTTCTCCATAGAAATCACAGCTCAAATAGATCCAGAAACTATAGCAAGAATCAAAACTGCATCACATGAAATTCAAAGACTCACACACAACAAAAGAAAGAGTAGAATATAAGGACAGACACAGAATAGGAAAGAAAGTCATCTACTCATTTGAAAAGGGACTAAGAATCACAATATGCAAAGAACTCAAAACTTAAGTGCTAAAAGAGGGAATAATCCAGTCAGCAGATAGGTAGATGAAGGGAGCAAATACCTTTCAGGTGAGAAAAAGAAATGAAACACACACACACACACACACACACACACACACACACACACACACATGCATAATGCTCCACCTTTTTAGCCACTGGGAAAATGAAAATCAAAACTACTCTTGTTGCATTTTGCTGGATTGGCCATTTGTTTGTGCTCAGTCTGTGATGGTGGACTCCCTTTCTTCAGCAGGGCTCTAAATTCCTTCTGCCTCCGATCTGGGAGACCGAAAGTCTTGTAATAAGGGTCACATAGTCCTCGGGCAGATTATAAACTACACCTTTCCTGATAAGGAAACTGGTTCAACCAGCTATCTATTCCTGGAGATACACACCCTGTGCCTCCACTTTCCAAACGACCTTTGGCGTTACCTGGAGATCTTCCCCTCGCCCCTAGGATAATTAGGTACTCTGTTCTTTTGGTGCTAGGACACAGTGCTACTGCACATCAATGAGGTAGTGAAGCACTGCGTGTAGAGCAACTGTCCCTGCTCCCCCTGCCCCAGTGAATCGGATATGTTCACTCTCTCACACACAGCCCCACTGCCCAAGGTATATAAATCCCTGAAAATGAGGTTGTTTGGGTTTGCGCTCCCGCTGCACCAGGACTGTCTGGCACTCTTCATTCACGGAAAGAAAGGGCTCCTGAAGAATCAAGAAGAGTTTTCTCATTGCCTGGAGCTGCTGGGAGCTCTGGGAGCCTCCGCCATTTACTAGTTTACAGAACTGCTTTGCCAATTGCTGAATCCAGCCCTATAATGGTTATTTAAATGACTAGAAGTATAAATACCATACTATCCACATATACCATTTTTGAGTAAATACCCAAAGAACAAAATAAGCACCTATTACAGAGTCCTATTTACCTATTTTTATCATAGCGCTTTTTCATGATAGCCTGGTTCTGCAGTCAGACCAGGTAACTGTCAACAGAAATGGATACATGATGGCACACTATGGATAATTATTTAGCCTTCAGTAAGAGCTTAGAAAATTGGGTCATTTGCAGGAAAATGGATGGAACTGCAGATCTTCATGTTATGTGAATTAAAGTAGATGAAGCTTCCAGATAAGTGCCAGCTTGGTCTCACCATGTCCTATAAATCAAATATGTGCTGTTTTCAATAACTGGGTTTCACCGCTAAGTTCTAGAAGCTAACAAAAAAAAAAAAGTAGCAATAATAGTCTGCAATGTCGGGGAAAAGAGTATACAGGAACCCACTGAGCAACAAGTCTAAAAGTGGTCGGCCTTTTATTTCATGTCCTATGGTGTCTGAGATGGCTGCTGGGAAAGGATGAATTCATTCTCTTCAAGATGCAGCCCCTGAGAGGTTACCCATGCTCCCATAGATAGTCCTATACCCATGCATAGACTGGCAGGCCCAAGAGGACTTGGTGGATTTTTAAAAAGAGAGAACTCATGAAATTGTGAGGGAAAGAATTGAAGGGGATAGTGTAATGGAAGTTTCGGTTTCTTTGTATGTTATGTAAACATGCTTTTTGTGTGGGATTTTAGTTGGGCTGTAGTTCGTCCACACCTGTTAATTGTCACTTGTGAAGCATGGCCTTTGCCAGCTGGTAATGGCCTTCCACGTGCAGCAAAGAAAAGGGCATGGTCTACGACTCAGCACAAATATGAGGCAGAGAGTGGCATTTAGTGTTGGCGTGTGGCATGTAGCAGTATAGAGAGACCAGAGATCAGAGAGGGTGTAGCAGTTTGGAACAGACAGAGAGAAACACTTCAGGTTCAACTGTGGAAGAGACTGCTACTTGCATCTGCGGTTGACAAAGATTGGTACAGAAACCTAAAAGAACCCCTTACCCTACACAGCCAGGAGAAGTAAAGGGGTGGGGGCCCTTCTACTAATCTTTCCTCTCTCCTACTTAAGACTGGGAAGTTGGCGGAAGGGAAATAGAGGCCCAAACACCCCAAATAAAGTAGAGTTAACAAAAAGATCGCTACAGATGGCTTTCCACTGCAGGAAAGTATGGAAGGTTGGCTTAAAAAAAAACACTTTTTATGTATGAAAGTCTCAAATAGTAAGAAGAAAGTTGGATATTGCATGCTTTCTGTCACTTATAGAATGTATAAAGAAATGTTAAAGACTTGAATGAAGAAGCAGGACCATTAGGAGAGAGAAAGATAATTATGGGAAGGCAATAAGACAGAATAAGAGGAGGCGGGGACAAAATGGCAGCGCCAGGAGAACACTGCATCTAAGGAGCAGGACAACTGGGCCCTAAAGAAATAGCGATCCTGTTTCCCAGGTGAAAGTGTTCTGTCCGGTTCACGAACCCCAAAAGTCCAGGAATAAACAGACTTCACTGTAAATACATGAGGTTCTTTTTATTGTAAATTACAAGCTGCAGCTTGGGCCCACACCTCCCACCGCCGAAGCGGTGGGAGCCAAGCACGCCGTGCCCAGGTTAGTTGGGTGATTTAAAGATTCTGGTCCCTCCCAGCATGCCCAAGGCAGGGGTGATTCTTGCCTGGCAAGCATCTATTGGTCAAAATGCTACATTTTGAATTGGCTATAGGAAAGTCCCCAGACCATAATGACCTGGTGTCCCTCCCTAGGGGGATGAGCCAGTTTCCCAGCAAATGTATCTCTAGTGGGTGGGGAAAGAATGCAGTGAGGCAGCCCTTCCCCTCAGGGCATTACTAAACTTCTTTACCTACCTTGTTCAGGCCTTAATAATAGCTGCTAATTTATCTTTTTGTTTCTCAAAAGGAAACCCCCATGGCGTGGGAATCAGTTGGGTCCACGCTCAGGTCACACAGCCAGAACCTGGAAGAGATCCCAGCTCATGCAGGCACTAGGAGGCCAGACCAGAGCCAAACACCTGTGTGTCCTCATCGCCTTCCCTGGCTGATCAGTGGCACAAAAAAAACACTGGAGACTGGGAGTTCCAGTCCCAAGAAAA
This sequence comes from Psammomys obesus, assembly GCF_907164565.1. Lineage (NCBI taxonomy): Eukaryota > Metazoa > Chordata > Mammalia > Rodentia > Muridae > Psammomys > Psammomys obesus. Next base: position 7,425,533 of record NW_026585742.1, read on the forward strand.
CCCCACAGGGAAGGAAGGAAATGGTACTGACTTGGGTCACCCAGTCTTTCCCTGGAAAAAGTATCGCAGACCAGTGGGTACGAGCTGCCATCATTGAACTGGACTCCAGCCAAGAGCACAGACAGTTGCTGCGTGCCCAGCTCTTAGGCACAGACAGAGCTGTGTGCCCCAGGACACCAGAGACTGGGAGTCGCTGTCAGGAGAAAACCTCACAGGGAACGAAGCAAAGGGGGTGGACTTAGGCCACCCAATATATCCCTGGAAAAGGGCCCGTAGACCTGCCCAACCCAGGGACTTGCTGTGCCCCAGATAGCCTGCTGTTACCAGGAGAGCGATACCCACCAGCCACAGATTACCACTTGGGTACTGGAGCACAGAGCCCCAACCTCAGACCTACAGAAGCCTGGAATCCCCGAGATCAGCCCCCAGATACTGATCCAAGGGGCAACCAGTTATCCCTAACAAAACTGACCAAACCACAGGACACACAGGTTACAGCAGCAGATCACTAAAATTACAGCAAGAAACCCAGAAGCAGGGCAGCTGTCTTAAGGACTTCTCCAAGTGAGAGGAGAGCCCTCTAGAATAACAAGGACCACAGTTACCACTCAGGTCTCTATGCCTGAGGTAAGCATCGGCAACTCCTGAAAAACACCAGCCATCCAGTGACTATGCCCAAAAAGCTGAGAAGGCTTCCTTCAGGAAAAAAACATCTTCCTGTTAAGGGGATTCTCTCCACAGGATTCCAGGAACCACCAGAAACTAACTCCAAACACCTAAGATAGCCCAATGGGCAGAGGCCAGCATAAAAGCTCAACCATCAAAAGACAGATCAATATGACATATCCAGAACCCAGTTATCCAGGGGCAAGTAGCCCTGGACACCCCAGCATAATTGAAATTCAAGAGATGAACTAACATCTATGGTCTTGAAGAGGATAACAGAGGAAAAAAACTGCATAAAGACCTAGAGGAAGAAAATCTCAGATTATGGCCATGTATCCATAAAGAAACAGAGGAAGATAAAAACAAACAGATTATGTCCATCTATAAAGAAATATAGGAAGTTGCAGCCAAACAGTTTGTGGCCTTTAGAAAGGAAATGCTTAAATCACTGAAAGAAATAAAAGAAACAGAGCATTGTTCAAACAAATAGCTGAAGGATTTGAAGGAAAAACAGGAAAATACAGTCAGACAGGTGAAGGAAATAAACAAAATGGCTCAAGATCTGAAGATAGAATTGGAAAAATTAAAGAAAACACAAATGAAGGAAATTGTGGAGAGAAAGAACTTAGGGAAGAAAACAGGAACTACAGAGGTTACATAACCAATAAACTACAAGAAATGAAAAAAAAGAATCTCAGGTGTGAAAGACACAATGGAAAAAATAGATGTATCTGTCAAAGAAAATGTTAAATCCAAAAAATTCCTGACACAGACCATCCAAGAAATTCAAGACAACATAAAAAGACAAAACCTAAGAATAATAGGAGTAGAGGACAAAGAAGATTCCCTGCTCTAAGGCCCAGAAAATATTTTCAACAAAATCATTGAAGAAAATTTCCCCAACTTAAAGGAGAGGCCAATAAGAATACAAGAGGCCTTCAGAACATCCAATAAATTACACCAGAAAAGAAAATCCTCCTGCCACATAATAATCAAAACAGTAAGTATACAGGACAAAGAAAAAATACTAAAAGCTGCAAGGGAAAAAGGCCAAGTAACATAAAATGGCAAACCCATTAGAATCACACCTGACTTTTTAACAGAGACCATGAAAGCCAGAAGGGCCTGGACAGATATCATGCAGACCCTAGGAGAATACAGATGTCAGCCCAGGCTACTATACCCAGCAAAACTCTCAGTCCTCATAGACAGAGAAAACAAGATATTCAATGACAAAAACAAATTTCAACAATACCTACACACAAATCCAGCATTACAGAAGACACTAGAAGGGAAAATACAACCCGAGAAAACTAGCTACTTTCAAGAAAACACAGGAAATAATTAACCTCACTACAGTAAAACAAAAAGCAACCAAGCACACACCCTTATAACCACAGCCAACATCAAATTCAAAGGATCTAACAGCGACTGGTCAATAATCTCTCTCAGCATCAATGGACTCAATTCTTCAATAAAAAGACACAGACTAACAAAATGGATGCATAAACAAAACCCAGCAATCTGTTGCATACGAGAAACTCGTCTAAGTCACAAAGATAGACATTACCTGAGGGTAAAGGGTTGAAAGACTGCTTTCCAAGCAAATGGACCCAAGAAGCAAGCAGGAGTAGCCATTCTAATATCTGATAAAATAGACTTTCAAACAAAATTAATAAAAAGAGCTGGGGAAGGACACTTCATACTCATCAAGGGAAAATTCTACCAGGAAGACATCACAATCCTGAACATCTATGCCCCAAATACAAGGGCACCCACATTTGTAAAAGAAACATTGATAAAACTTAAACCACACATAGATCCCCACACATTAATAGTGGGAGATGTCAACACCCAACTCTCAACAAAGGACAGGTCAACAAAACAGAAATTAAACAAAGAAACAATGTCTCTAACACAGGTCATGAATCAAATGGACCTAACAGACATTTACAGACCTTTACACTCAAACACAATAGAATTTACCTTCTTCTCAGCACCTCATGGAACCTTCTCCAAAATAGAGCATATAGTTGGTCACAAAGCAAGCCTCAACAGATACAAGAAGATTGAAATAATCCCTTGTATCCTGTCTGATCACCATGGAATAAAGGTGGACCTCAACAACAACAGAAATAGCAAAAAGCCTACACACATATGGAAACTGAACAACTTGCTACTAAATGACAGCTGAGTCAGGGAAGAAATAAAGAAAGCAATTAAAGCCTTTCTAGAACTCAATGAAAATGAGGACACAACATACCCAAACTTGTGGGACACAATGAAAACAGTGCTAAGAGGAAAGTTCATAGCACTAAGTGCCTTCAAGAAGAAATTCGAAACAGCTCATTCAAGCAACTTAATAGCTCACTTAAAAACCCTAGAAAAAGAAGAAGCAGACACACCAAAAAGGAGTAGACGGCTGGAAATAATCAAACTCAGGGCTGAAATCAATCAATTAGAAACAAATAAAACAATTCAAAGAATCAATGAAACCAAGAGCTGGTTCTTTGAGAAAATCAACAAGATAGACAAACCCTTAGCCAAGCCAACGAAAACGCAGAGAAACACCATCCAAATCAACAAAATCAGAAATGAAAAGGGGGACATAACTACAGACACTGAGGAAATCCAAACAATCATTAGGACTTACTTTAAAAATCTATATGCTACAAAATTTGAAATCTAAATAAAATGGACAATTTTCTTGATCGATTCCACTTACCAAAGCTGAATCAGGACCAGGTAAATCAATTAAATAGTCCTATATCCCCCAAGGAAATAGAAGCAGTCATCAAAAGTCTCACATCCAAAAAAAAAAAGCTCAGGACCAAATGGTTTCCGTGCAAAATTCTACCAGACCTTCAAAGAAGAGCTAACTCCAGTTCTCTTCAAATTATTCCACAAAATAGAAACAGAAGGAACATTACCAGACTCATTCTATGAAGCCACAGTCACCTTGGTACCTAAACCTCACAAAGACCCAACAAAGAAAGAAAATTTCAGGTCAATCTCCCCTATGAACATTGATGCAAAAATACTCAATAAAATACTTGCAAACCGAATACAAGAACACATCAAAGATAGCATCCACTATGACCAAGTAGGCTTCATTCCAGGTATGCAGGGGTGGTTCGATATACAGAAATCCATCAGTGTGATCCACCATATTAACAAACTGAAAGAAAAAAACCACATGATAATCTCCCCAGGTACTGAAAAAGCATTTCACAAAATCCAACATCCATTCATGTTTGAGGTCTTAGAGAAATCAGGGATACAAGGCACATATCTAAACATAGTAAAGGGGATATACAGCAAGCCTATAGCCAACATCAAACTGAATGGAGAGAAACTTAAAGCAATCCCACTGAAATCAGGGACAAGACAAGGCTGCCCACTCTCTCCATATCTCTTCAACATAGTTCTGGAAGTCCTTGCTAGAGCAATAATTCAGTTGAAGGAGATCAAGGAGATACAAATTGGAAAGGAAGAAGTCAAATTATCACTATTTGCAGATGATATGATAGTATACATGAGTGACCCCAAAAACTCCACCAGGGAACTCCTACAGCTGACAAACACCTTCAGCAAAGTGGCCGGATACAAAATTAACTCAAAAAAATCAGTAGCTCTCCTGTATACAAAAGACAAAAGGACTGAGAAAGAAATTAGGGAAACAACACCCTTCACAATAGCCACAAATGACATAAAGTACCTTGGTATAACCCTAAACAAGCAAGTCAAAGACTTGTATGAAAAAAATTTCAAGTCTCTGAAGGAAGAATTAGAAGAAGATATGAGAAGACGGAAAGATCTCCCATGCTCATGGCTTGGCAGGATCAGCATAGTAAAAATGGCCATCTTACCAAAAGCAATCTACAGATTCAATGCAATTACCATCAAATTACCAACACAATTCTTTACAGACCTTGAAAGAAAAATTCTCAACTTCATATGGAATAACAAGAAACCCAGAATTGCCAAAACAATCCTTTACAACTAAAGATCTTCTGGAGGGATCTCCATCCCTGATCTTAAGCTGTACTAAAGAGCAACAGTAATAAAAACTGCATGGTACTGGCATAGAAACAGAATGGTGGATCAATGGAACCGAACAGAAGACCCAGAAATAAACCCACACACTTATGGACACCTGATCTTTGACAAAGATGCCAAAAACATACAATGGAAAAAAGATTGCATCTTCAACAAATGGTGCTGGTCTAACTGGATGGCTACATGTAAAAAAATGCAAATAGATACATACTTATCACCCTACACAAAACTAAAGTCCAAGTGGATCAAAGACCTCAACATAAAACCAGACACATTAAATCAGTTAGAAAAAAAAGTGGGGAATACTCTTGAACTCATTGACACAGGAGACAACTTCCTCAAGAGAACACCAACAGCACAGGCTCCAAGAGCAACAATCAATAAATTGGACCTCATGAAACTGAAAAGCTTCTGTAAAGCAAAGGACACTGTAATCAAAACAAAATGAATGCCAAAGATTGGGAAAGAATCTTCACCAACCCTTGACAGAGGGCTAATATCCAGTATTTATGAAGAACCAACCTTTGACAGAGGGCTAATATCCAGTATATATAAATAACTAAAGAAGCTGAAAAGCAGCAAACCAAATAATCCAATTAAGAAATGGAGAACAAAGCTAAACAGAGAACTCTCTGTAGAAGAATATCGAATGGCAGAGAAACACTTAAAGAAATGCTCAACCTTATTAGCCATTAAAGAAATGCAAATCAAAATGACCCTGAGATTTCACCTTACATCCATCAGAATGGCCAAGATGAAAAACTCAAGTGACAACACGTGCTGGAGAGGCTGTGGAGAAAGGAGAACCCTCCTCCACTGCTGGTGGGAATGTAAACTTGTTCAACCACTCTGGAAATCAATCTGGCGCTTTCTCAGACAATTAGGAATAGAGCTTACTCAAGATCCAGCCATACCACTACTAGGCATATATCCAAAAGAGGCTAAAGTACACAATAAGAACATTTGCTGAACCATGTTTGTAGCAGCTTTATTTGTAATAGCCAGTAGCTGAAAAGAGCCCAGATGCTCCTCAACTGAAGAATGGATGGAGAAATTGTGGTACATCTACACAATGGAGTATTACTCTGCAATGAAACATAAGGAAATCATGAAATTTGCAGGTAAATGGTCGGACCTGGAAAGGATCATCCTGAGTGAGCTGTCCCAGAAGCAGAAAGACACACACGGTATATACTCACTCATATAGACATATAACATAGAATAAACCTACTAAAATCTGTACATCTAAAGAAACTAATTGAGAGGAACCTGATTGAAATGCTCAATCCCCATCCTGAAAGGCAAAGAGGATGGACATCAGAAGAAGAAGAAAACAGTAAACAACCTAGAAACCTGCCACAGAGGGCCTCTGAATGGCTCTGCCCTGCAGTCTATCAAAGCAGAAGTTGATACTTATGGCCAACTGTTGGGCAGAGTACATGGGAAGTTGGAAAGATCTGGAGAGATCAGGAACCCTACAAGGAGAGCAACAGAACCAGAAAATTTGAACACAGGAGTCTTCCCAGAGACTCATACTCCAACCAAGTACCAGGCATGCAGATAACCTAGAACCCCTGCACAGATGTAGCCCATGGCAGTTTAGTGTCCAAGTGGGTTACATAGTAATGGGAAGAGGGACTGTCTCTGACATAAACTGATTGGCCTGCTCTTTGATCACCTCCCTGAGGGGGGAGCAGCCTTACCAGGCCACAAAAGATGACAATGCAGCTGCCCCTGATGTGATCTGATAGACTAAGATCAGAAGGAAGGAGAGGAGGACCTCCCCTATCAGTGGACTTGGAGAGGGGCATGTGTGAGAAAGGAGGAGGAAGGATGGGACTGGGAGGAGAGGAGAGAGGGGCATATGGGGGGGATACAAAGTAAATAAAGTGTAATTAATAAAATTAAATTAAATTAAAAAAAGACAGAGAAAGAGGGGTGATGATGGTTTAAGTATATCATACATCGTAAAAATATACTGAAACCCATCGTTTTGTGCAATTATTATATGCTAATGAAAATATATTAAAAAAACCACTTAACATAATAGAAAAATATGTCAGTATAACATAGAGCTTTGGGGGAAATTTATTTTAAAAGTTTAAAGCAGGCAGGTCTGGTAGCATAAACAATAATTGAAGTGATGGAGGCTGAGAAGGAAATCACGATGTCAAGGCCAGCCTGGCTACAGATAAATTCAAGACAACTGAATGAGAGCTTGCCTCAGAAGAAAAAGTAAAAGATATCAGTGTTTGAGTACTTGTCCAGCATGTTTAAAGACTTTATTTCAATTTCTGGTGCTCGAAGAAGAAAGAAAGAAAGAAAGAAAGAAAGAAAGAAAGAAAGAAAGAAAGAAGACAAAGTCAAAGAAGAAAACAGAAGTGCTAACTGAAGCAAGCAAAGGGTAGGGGGTTGGAGGCTGCAAGTCTGAGAGCAGAGAGGCAGTGGGTATTTGTTCTTAGTACAAGGGCCATGGAGGATGCAAGCTCAGCAGCTGTCCACCTAACCAAGCAATACCAGGAACTGGCTGAGAAGAACTTCATGCTGTCCTGGAGTCACCCTGCTAAAAATGTCGTGTTGGTTGTCGCTCCCTCAAATGAACTTTTCAGCAATTTGTTTACAACCGCTCTGTTTCCTAAGGAATAATGATGCCTAAATTGAGTCTCAAATACACATTAACTAGTTTTCCTTTTGCTGTGACCAACTACTTGCCTAGAAGATAGTTAAGGGAGAAAGGGTTTATGTTGACTTACAGGACACGGAAATACAGTCCATCCTGGAAGAGAAAATATGGTGTGAGGAGCATGAAGTCGATAGCGTTATGTCTACAGTCAGGGAGCGTGGAGACAGCAGAAAATAGAGCTGAATATAAAACCCCAAAGCCAGCTCCCAGTAAACCTTCTTCAGGCAGCCTTTACGTCCTTAAGTTTTCACAACCTTCCAAAACAGCTCTCAAAAAATGTGTGTGGGCTTAGTGTACAAGGACATGATCCTGTGGGAGACATTTCACTTTCAAACCACAACAGTATCCAGAAGTTTCCTAATGCAGAAATAGCAAACACTTTTCTTTCCTGGTGTGAAATTTCTTACAACCTACTTGGAATACATGATAAAAGATGACTTCCTTCCTGACACCACTGCCTCATCAACTCCTGCAACTTCAGAACAAAATTATAGAATCAAAATACACCCACCAAAAAACTCATTTTTCAAGGTCTTTAATCCCCTTTAAAAATAACTCCCAAAGAATTAACAGGCATTCCAACATGTATACCCATTCTCTACATTTGCAGGTAGATTCTGCTCAGTAGATTGATGTTAAAACAGAAATTCCAGCAGCTCCAAAAATAATTATGATCTGACAGGAAAAGATACAGGAAACCACAGGAACTTGAGTCACTAACGTGAATGCCACATGAGGGAAGTGGCTGGTGTCTTGGGAAGTTTCCTGAGAAGAATAAGTAGAGACAATGTTTTTAGGAAGCAGAGTTGGGGCAGGAGGCTGAGGCAGGGGCAGGAATGCTCCGCAAAATCTCACCACCATGGACAACTGACATCTTTGCTGCTGCCTGGGAACGTAGAAGGTTACTGCCATAAAACATGGCTGTCCCGCCTCCTACAGGAAAGGCAGAAGTCCAGGCACAGGGTCTCCATATGCTTTCTTTCAGCTGTTTATAGCAAGATTAGCAGGTGTGAAAAGATCAATTAGGGTGGCTACAGTCACTGGTAACATCCTGAGCAATAAATGCTCTCAGTTCTTCAGTCTGAGAGACATTTGTACCTCCTGGGCCATGCAAAGGAGGGCATAGAAAAGAGGGGATGGGAGTGAGGAGCAGCAGGTCAGGTCTTTTCCACAGTCTTCATCTGATAGGGAGACCCACTTTGCCCTAGCTTCTTTGTGCCTATGCGCAAGCATCCCGCTGTTTTCAGGATCATAGAACTCCCACTGGAAAACCTACTGCTCTCGGTTCAAAGAGAAACAGACAAATACATTGGCTAAAGAAAAACCCTAATCAAAATCAATGGGTTAGAAAATAAAGAGCAAAGTATGAGCTAATGTATAAAAATAACATTACATAGCAAAGAAACAAATAACTTAGACCTTAAGTCAAATGCCTCCAACAAAGTTGAACCCCAGAATGAAAATGCAGGTGTCTTCAAGACTACTGAGAAAAGTATGTCCGTCTATTTCCCTATGACTTTTCTTGAAGCACGTACCTGCATTGAGGGTCCAGATATTTTGACTTAGATCAGTAGTTCTCACCCTGCGGGTCACATATCAGATATTTACATTACAGTTCAGACAGTAGCAAAGTTAGGGTTATGGAGCAGCAAAAGAATTTTATGGTTAGTGTCACCACAACATGAAGAACCGTATTAATGGGTGCAGTATTAGGAGGGTTGAGAACCATTGCTCTAGAGTCCACTAGAGTACATCTCAGGCACGGGAATACGTAAGTTTCACAGATAATTCATAAAATGCATTTGGGGCCATGAACCACCAGTGGAGAATGGAATAAATTTTAAAGCTTGTATTTACTTAACTTTATTTGGAGAATTGTTGGGGAAGGGGTGAGGGGATGCCTTAGGTTAAAAAAAAAAGTGATATGAAAGAAAAGAGAGCTCTATCACAGAAGCAAAGTGGCACGAAGCCTACATGGACAAGTTAAATGTCTATGGCGCCTTCAGAAACAAAACCAAACAGACATTGGAGTTAAGAAACATAGAGCAAATGGACCTCCTACTTCCCTCCTCCCTCCCTTCTTTCCTTTCTTTTGTTCATTCCTTTGGTGATTGATTTGATTGTTGGTTGGTTGACTGATTGATTTATTTTGTCTTTTTGAGGCCTTTGTATGTAGACCAGGATGGCCTGAAACTCCCTATGTGGACTTCTGACTTGTGAATATCCTCCTGCCTCTACCCACAGAGTGCTGGGACAAGAGAAGTAGGCCACAATACCCAAATAAGGTTCCTAGCTCTTCATCTACTCTAAGTAAAGCAAATAGATTGGGGAAACAGCAATTTGTCAAGTGAAGTAAAGGGTTCGTCATGTGCGGCTAGCAGTGCCAACTCAAGTGCTGAATGCTGAGAGCTCTGCTGAATAAATTTATTAACCCAATTCTGTGCCCATAGTGCTTAATAAGAATGTGTTTGAGGAAAGAGGGCCACTTGATTTAGTGGGACCCAGCTATGCAGCATTCTAAATAAAGAGAATTTATAGGACTCCTAAGCCTTTGGGCAGGTAGTGAAACGTTCAGGGGCATCTGTGCACCAGGCAGTGCCTGTAATTAATGTACAAAAATGTAACCTAAAACCTGGCACAGTGCAGGCTTCTCACTCCAGTGCTCAGGAGGCTGAGGCAGGAGCTTCACAAATCCCAAGCCAGCCTGGATGATAGAGAGTAACTCTGACTCAAATAGATGATAGATAGATAGATAGATAGATAGATAGATAGATAGATAGATAGAT
>NW_026585742.1:7435736-7526522 GCF_907164565.1 Psammomys obesus
GATAGATAGATAGATAGATAGATAGATAGATAGATAGATAGATAGATAGATAGATAGATAGATAAATAGATAGATGGATAGATAGATAAATAGATAGATAGATGCAGATAGACAAACAGACAGACAGACAGACAAACATATCAGAGAGGCTTCACCTAGCAACTGATGGAAATACATAGAGAGACACTCAGTCAAACCATAGGCAGAACTTGGCTAATCCAGTGGAAGAGGGGGAGGCTGTTTCTGATGCTTTTGCCTGCTTTGGGGATACTTTTTCTCCTACTGGTCGCCTGGTTCAGCCTTAATATGAAGGAAGGTGCCTCGTCTTCTTGCAACCTGATTGACATGTTTGGTTGTTATTCCCAGGGGTCTGCCCTTTTCTGAAGGGAAACAGAGGAGCAGTAGATGGGGAGAAGGGAGGTGGGAGGAAGGGGCTGGGAGGAAGGGATGAAGAGAAAATTGTAGTTGGGATGTAATATATGAGAAAATCAATTTTTAAAATACTCTGTAAAATACAGGCTAAATTATTTTAAGGAAAAGAGCAAATGGAATGAGAAAGGCCCAAGTTTGCCTCTCAGTGTCTAACAGTCCACTGTTAGCGGTGTCCATCTCTGTTTCTAGCTGTTCCCTGGGGCTTGCCACTTTACATGAAGCCCTGGCTCTTTACACACATGGGCAGCAGTGGTTCATCCTGTTAATACTCAAATTTGGCTACAACTGGGACTCCCATGAGCATGAATATAAATGCTAGGCCACAGGTGGACGCATCAGAACCTGTGGGAGATGGTAGGAGGATCAACATTTTGTAGAATTTCCTGGATGATTCCAAAAATCAACATTGGTGTTAACTATCTTTGTTCTCTAGTGGACTCAAGCAGCACATTTTGATAAAGGTATTGGTCAGAGAAATCTTTTTAGGGATTTTATATTGAACTTTAGCTGTTCCATCCCTCACTTTGAGCTATTCCTAGTAAAAAGACTGATACACAAAAGATTGAATAACCTAACATAAATAAGACGTTCTTCTTAAAACTAGGTTAGACGTCATCCTAGTCCTTCGGAACTATAGCACTCCTCCTCTGGCAGGCTCTTACTTATTTCTTATGTCATGTGCAATTTGAGCCCAGGGAAAGGAGTGTGCCTTTGTTTTGCTGTTTCATCTAACAAGAACACTTTCAGATAAGCAAAAGTCGGAAGTGAGTATTGGCATGGCCTAGAAGCCCAGCCAGCATTCCAGACCTGGACCTGTGGGTCCCACAGATGGCTCTCACAGGTGTGTTTAAGGTAAATGTCCAAGAGACTGGGATTTGTTTCTAACAATCTCACAAGGCGTGGACCTGGAAACTGGTCACCACCACCACGCTGTCCTGCTCACACAGGACACTACAATCTGGGCTGTCAAATTTCTTGTTCCACCTAACCTGGAGACAGCTCTTTAAAAGGAAATAAGAGGATTTGTCTGACAAGGAAGGGAGCAAGAGCAGCCCTTTCTAGTTCCCCAAGAGTAAGAATGACAAGGACAGGGTAATGGCAAGACAACCTCCATACACAAAACTCCTTTAATAACTGCTAGCTAATATTATCAATAATTTGTAACAGGAAACATGTCATTGCCTTTCTGTCAACTCCCAATGAATTTAGCTGATGACAAGAAAAAGAAGAGAAACTGAACCATAACTTATCTTAAAATTACATTATTTGCATTACTGCATGGCAAAAAAAAAAGATAATAAAAAATACATGTATATATCCTATAAATACATACATGTGCACAGAAATGCACACACATGCTTTGTTGTCATATTAGTATATGTGCAGTCCTCCATACATCATACATTCATAGAACCAACCAACCATGTAAAAGATCTTCAGGAGAAAACTACATCTTTACCGAACATAGCCAGGCTGTTTCGTGTTGTCCCTAAATATGCATAGCATCAGACACGGAATTCTATAGTATTAGAATAGTCACTACACACTGTTAGTAAGTATCTAATACTACAGACAGTTACATGCAAATTTACATTACCTCATAGGAAGAACTCAAGAGTCCAAAGCATTCTTGGATGATCTTGAAACCAGTTCCTCGTGGACATCAAGGACGGAATGTGTGTGTATGCACATGTGTGTGTGCGAGTGTGTGTGTGTTCTCAGATTAACTCGTAATTGGGCAGTATAAACTTAAACCACAATGATCTGCCACAGCAAGTTATAAAATGGCTACGAAACAAAAACTAGTCTTTGCCAGAACATGAAGCTGTTAAAACTTTCCTTTGTTGCCTCTGGGACAATGACATTGAAACATGGGAAGCATGCAATGTCCATGTGTGTTTTTCATCTGAAAGTTTGTTTCTAAGTCTATGCTCAAAAGGCATACACGTGAAGTCATCAGGAGACATAAGCAAAATGCTACAACCACACTATTCAAAATGGTCCACAGCACAAAAGTACTTAGGTGCTCCTAAACTATGAGACTATGGCAATGGAGAAAACATGGGGAAATGAGAATGAACTAACCAGTACTGCAAACAAGAAGGATGAATTTCATAACTCACTGTTGGGGACTGGAGTATCAGAAACCAAAAAAGAGATAAGGTTTGTCTCCATATTCCATACTCCATATTTATAAAACATCAGGAAGTGAGGCCTTGTTAAAGGACATGTGGCCTTGTAGGACATATATTACTACAGGAATGCTTTGAAGTTTCAAAAGCTCATGTCAGTCCCAGTCTCCCCCCTTTTCTTCTCTCTCTCTCTCTCTCTACCTCATGCCATGCTCCCTGTTATGATGTTTATTACATATCCCCTGGAACTATAAGCAAACCATCAAATTAAATGCTTATTTTATGAGTTGCCTCATCCATAGCAATAGAAAAGTAACTATCACAGAAGTTGGAGGCCATCCTGAATCAAACCGCCACCCTTCACCTGTTCGAAGACAGGTTGAACAGGTGCTAAGACACATATCCACCTCTTTCCTGAGGTCAGGAAAGACATAAGCATATACGTGGGTAGAAAAAAATTGAAAAGAGGTCACAAAAACTGTAAACAACTCTTCAATCAAAGAGACATTCTAGCCAGAGCAATTTACACTAAATAGAAGCTAGGTAAGTCACCAGAAAAACTTACAAATGACCAGAGACACAAGAGTGAGAAAAGGGGAAAGAAGACATGGAGGCTGTGGGAAGGAAGGTCAGAGAAAGAACAAACATGAAAGAAGTGAGGAAAGAAAAGAAAGCATGCAGTAGGGGCAGAGGGAGAGAAAGGCACCAGTTGAGCCACCAGGATAGAGAGAGAATGAACAGGGAGAAAATAAAGTTTTCAGCTGCAGCCCCAGAGTGCCTGGCAAGTTCCTGGAACCTGAACATGGCAACTCTTAGTCCATACTCCTGGGAAATAAAGAAATAGATGTTCTGCCTCTCTCACATCCAGGGCAGAGCATTTGAATAAAAAAAAAAAAAAAAGATAAGTATAAAATAAATATTCACTTGATTCAGAAGAAATTCTTACATTTGGAAGGAGCAAAGATGAGAGGTACATGAGAGCCTCCAGCCCACTGATATCTAAAGGTCCTACAGGGAAGACACCATGCCCGAGACCCTGTGGACTTTCCCTGCATTTGTCTCTGTTTCTGTAGCTTCATTAGTTCACCTGTGCTCATTCTCCATAGATAATGGCTCTCCCCTTTGGAAGAGCTAGATTCTTCAGTACATATCTTTGTCATATCTGAACAGGCACTAAAGCATATGCTCTTGTGGAATGATGTTCTTTTTGCCAGTCCAAAAGATTTAAGCTATTAAAAGGAAAGTCATCTGTCTTTACAGCATTTCTTAGTCTCCACTGACTAACACAACAACTTCAACTAGCAATGGCTCAAACAACACAAAAATGTATTTGTCTTCACGGTGCAAATGAAAGCCAGATTGTTCAGAGAACATTATGCCTGTATAGCCAAGGCACACAAGAAAGCAAGCTGAGTGAGCTCTGAAGACCAGGCCAGTAGGCAGCCTTCCTCCAGGGCCTGGGCTTCAGTCCCTGGCCCCAGGCCCCTGCCTTGGGTTCTTGCCCTGACTTTCCTCAGTGATGAAGTGATATGAGAACTATATATAGGACGAGTAAACCTTTTCCTCCCCAAGTTGCTTGTGTTCATGGTTTTTAATCACAGTTATAGAAACCCTACCTAAGGCAGGAGTCCAGAAACAGACTTGATATACAGAAAGGCATGACCAACCTTCACAGCCAACACCCAGAAAGCCTGAGAAATGAAGGATTTAACCCAAGAAGACTTAACCCAAGCTACACTGAATTTGGCTGACCTTTCACCCCAGAATCTCTATTGCTAGATTAGCCCTTCAGATTAGTCCCAGTTGACAAATAGGTCCCTCAGGAATCTTAGTCACTGGCATAGTCCATGCCTAAGAAGCAAAGCTGGGCAGTTTCTTTCAGCTGAGGGTGGGTCCTACCGGGGATAAGCCATGAACCCACATCAGGCAAAGCTCTCAGGATCAGGGAGGATTCCTGAGGAAGGATTTGGGCTGTGCTCAATAGCATCCTCAGACACAGAAATAACTAATTCACTATCTTTGAAGAAAATACTCGAGATGCAGCTCTGTGGTGGAGTCCGGCCTAACATGCATAAGGCCTTGGATTCATTCTCAGAGCGAAGCAGGGGAAGGGTCTGAATTCAGTCCCATCACCCACATGAGGCAGCTCACTACCACCTGCAACACCAACTCCAGGAGATCTAGCATGTTCTTCCAGACTGTGTAGGCACCACCACCCCCCACACACACACACACATACATGCTTAGATTCAGGGTGTGCGTTTGTTATTGCTACTTAGTAATAACACTATGTTGTACACATTATTTTTTTAAATTGTTGACTTTCAACTGCTGCTGTATGATAAGCATGTGTACACCGAGATACCATGAAAGACCAGAAGAAAACTCCCATCCACTCCTCCGCTTCAAATTCAGCCTGCTGATCTGTTCAGCCTCTGCCCAAGGTAAATTGTTCTAGTCCTATAGCCTATAGCTGCCCCTTTGGAACATTTGTTAATGCCTGGAGGCAATTTGGGGAAGAGTAGGGGTTACCCCTGTGGTAGGTAGAACTCAGAGATGTCACTAACATCATGCAATACTGTTAAACGCGACAATAAGGGCAAGCTGACCAAAGTCATCAGTGCCATTGCCAATGAGGCCTGTACTGCAAATTTCCCTACAAGTCCAGGAAACAGACCTCCCAAAAAAAATGGAGCAAAAAGGTTTGGAAAAGGCCCTTCTCGACACTTGAAGAGAAGAGTGTGTGGTTTTGGCAGGGAGCTCAGGAAAATGAAAAAGCAGAACGGCACCCGCCTCCGTTCCTCCAGCCCCCTCATCCTCCCACACTCCTCCCATATGTCCCCATAGGTTCTGCAGGACCTGTGGGGGGAGCAGAGCACAGAAGCCAGATGGCCATGCTCTCTGTCCATGCCTTTCTGGACTTGTTGACTCTACACAAACAATCCTCATTGCCATGATTATTTACAGCATGGGGACAGATATTACCCAGTGGAGCAAAGCATCCTTATGGGGGGAGGGTGAAAGATGTTTGAAAAATTCCTAGTCTCTAAGTCCTTAGCAGTGAGTGTTTCAATTTCATGTCAGAGATCCTGGGTTTGGCCTGTTGGGGACCAGCAGCAGATCTCACCATCAGAATAAGTAGGTCAGTTTTCAGCTTCTTCTTGGAAGGCTTTTTGCTTCTCCTCTTCTCTCCCTGCTGAGCCCTCAGCTTATCTGTGCCAACCATCTGAGTGTCAAATAACTGGCTGTCTCAGCCTATACCTCAAAATCCAAAGGCCTCTGAGACTGGACATGCTGCCACTCACCCTGAGTGCAGCAATATGGTCCTTCTCCTTTGTTTGGGCGACTCCCACAGTGTTCTGCCCCGGAGAACCTGGCAGAGAGTGAAATTTTAGTGATGCATGCTGGCACTTCGGGGTTCATCCACCAGCTCCACCTGAGTATGCTTTGGACTCTAGGCACTGCTGAGCACAACACTGCACTGAGGGGCATTTCCTCAGCCTCTGTTAGCAGAAAAGATATAATTTATAAGGCTTCAAAAACTTAAACTATAAAACCAAAATTAAGTCTGGAGTACCAGTTGTTGAGGAATCAGAAGAAAGGAGGGAGGGTGGGACCAGGAGTGGAGGAGGGAGGGGCTTATGGGGGGATACAAAGTGAATAAGCTGTAATTAATTAAAAAATTCTTTTATTAAAAAAACAGAAGGAGGAGGAGGAGAAGACCACCAACAAAGGTTTCCTTCAACCAGTCCTCCAGAACATGGCACTCTTCAAGTACAAATGTGGTATGAACTAAGACAACTGTAGAGGGTCTGAGAGCACCTAGACCCCTGAGCACCAGACCATGCAAAGGACAAAGCTTATTCTGGTTCTTACATGCTTTAAGCCATAACGTGGCCTTTTCTTTCACGTATTTTCTACAGATGCCCTCAGACACCTTCCCAAATATTTCTTTCCACTGGTCAGCGTGCTGTGACTCCTGGCCTGACCTGACTCCTGCTAGCCAGCGCCCATCAAGAACTGGCTCTTCCTTACCTGGATACTCCTTGCCTTATATCAACTAACTCCTGCTGAGATGCGTTGACTAGATTATAAGCCATGTGTAAAACTCACCTTTGTATGTTGCTGTGATTCACCAACAAGGTGCTGTCTGCATTACTACCTTGTTGGTGAAAATCCAACCCTCACAGTTCAACCCTCTCCACTTGGTACCCTACGCACTGAAGATGTGTGTAAGAACTTGCTGACCTGGCCCTGGCTGCTGGGAAGACCACTCTCTCAGCATTACTAACAAGACTTAGTGAAGTTTATCTTTGTAGACCATTCCCACAACCTCTTTCCAAGGAGACAAACAAGAAATACATGACACTCAGTGAATAGAAACCTCACCCCGACCAGTGGCCTCTAGAAACATGGTTGTGGTGGACTGAGTATAACATGAATATTACTCTGCGTCAGATGATTATGAAGTGAACGTCTCATTAGGACAAAAAATGAAATAAATGCTAATAACATAGGTCTTCAAAGATGATTTTGTGAGACAATGAGGTTTTAGAGTTTCTATGTTGTTGTTGTTATTTATTAAGGTGAAGGTTTGCTAAACACTTTCTTCGTCACTGTTCTATTGATGTGAAGAGACACCACGGCCAAGGCAACTCGTATAAGAGAAAGCATTTAACTGGGGGCTTGCCTGCACTTTCAGAGGTTTAGTTTATTATCCTCATAGCAGGAAGCATGGTGGCATGCAGGCACACATGATGCTGGAGAAGCAGTTGAAAGACACATCCCGAGCAGCATGCGGGGGGAGGGGGGGAGAGAGAGAAGGAGACTGACATGGGCTTTTGAAACCTCAAAGCCCACCTCCCAGTGATACACTTCCTCCAGCAAGTCCACACCTTCTCAAACATTGCCACTCCCTGGTGACTAACATTCGGAGGTACAGGCCTACCAAGTTGATTTATTCAGACTACTACGAAGACCGGTTATTTCTAAGATATATGAGGTAAGAGAATGGTACATAGCCTGCATGCAGCAGAGAACATCTGCAGAATGTGCTAGGCAGAAGAAGCAGTGAGGAGGAAATTCGGATGCACTGTAAGACATGAGTGTGCCAAGTCATGAGTTGCCGTAATGGGGTGGAGAGTGAGGTGAGCACTCGCGGCAACGTCTGCTCTGCGCCTCTTAGAGCACTCAGATCTGTTCTTTAGAAATGAGTACATAAAGTCAATGGCCATAACTCAGCAATCCCATTGAATTAAATGGGATTGAATTAAGGTTCAAAATGTGAAACTTTATTTGAAATTTACCCTCTAAGCTCACAAGTACAAACCTTAAGATCCAGCTTTTAAAAGACGGCAGTGGTGAGAACTACATTTTGATAATTAAAACATTATTTTCCCCAACCCATTCTTAACTAACAGAATTCTCTCCATGGCTATGTGGTGTTAAACTCACTGTAGATTATCCCACCTAATCAATGGCCACAGATAACACAGATAACAGTGTCCCGACTCTGTGGAAGATTAGTTCGAAGGAGATCATGTGCTGCTCATTTTTCTAGATGTTTTGTGAGAATGAGAACATATCATGTACCTGACGTAAAATCCACCTTCTATTACGAAAGATTTAAAAACACCTGTGCGAGCATACAGATACCAGTGGCTACAAAAGAGTTTGGATTCTGACTCTTCCACACTGAACTACTCTAACTCAAGCTCAGAGTCACACACTTCATAGTGGCAAATGCATCTTTGGAACTCATGACAAGAGTACCAACTTTTTTTATTTTTCCAAGTGACATCATCACACACACACACACACACACACACACACACACACATTCCTGTCATCATTTTATAAAGACGGGTTATTTTAACACCAAAAGACTGGATAAATTTTGCCTTATAAATAATTTTGGCAGCTTTATTTTTACATTGCCTCAAATGGTAAAATTTGAACAATATCTTTAAAACATCTACTTGGCACTGAACTTCTGAATACTTACTCCCAGGAGACACTGTGAAAAGCCACATAACAACCAATTCCCTCTGCCTGGCGTTGGGTCATATCTGCCTAGGCTACTGATGTTGAGACATCCGTGTAGGTTAAATGTCCTAGACAGCATAGGACAGATGAGGCTGTATAGCAAACACCAAGCTAGAAAATGTAGGGAGTCTTGGGTGCTTCAAAAAAGATGTGTGTGGCTCTTCCCTGTATATTTTTTCTGTGGAGCATCACTAGATCATACTTAGACACTCTCTGCTGCTGGACTGGAGTCAGAAAACACCTGGAACCCATGTGAAATTAGATATTCATATTAGATTTTAGGCTAATGGAGGAGGCACCCAGTTTAACAGAGGAGGCTTGTACACAGGTCTGCGTTCTCCGCCTAAACCCTTGTGTACTTGCTCACTACACAGCCTCCAGAGCAGTGCTGGATGTCTCTTGACCTTGCTTTTTCTGACATGAGTGATTGAGTCATTGCACTCCAGGAGTAACCTGTATGACCTTCCGCTTGCCATCATCCAACCCGCTGGCTACTCTACAAAGGATCCCTCTTAATCTCATAATTTTTAGCTTTCTTTTTCAAGCTATAGATATTCTAGATACTATTAAAATAGATAAAAGTAGGAGAAATGTTTGAAGAAATGAATGTAAAATATGAAGAAAAATAAATAAGCCCACTACTCATAAACAATGTTCAACAATGTTGTTAATAATTTCCAAGTTCATTGGTAACATCTTTAAAATGCTGCACATAAGATTTATTTTGTTTTGTTTTGTTTTGATATCCTGTTAAGAATTTTTTCCTATATCATTAAATATTTTCTAGGAACACCTCTTTTAAAAAGAATGTGTATTAATTTTTAAAACAGTATGTATTTATTATATACTTATATCTATTACTTTGGGAAACATCAAAGAATAAGAATTCAATTTCATTTGGTAAATTCTTTAAGATTTAATATATGCATGTAGTGTGTGTGCATGTATGTGACTACATGTGTTTCTGGAGGGTATGGGGTACATACATGTGCCATTGGAGGCTATAAGAGGCTGTTAGGTCTGCTGGATGTGGATTAACTGGCAGTTATGAGCCTTCATGCATGAGTACCTGCAATCAAATTTGGTACCTGTTGGAGGAGTACATGATTGTAACCACTGATGCATCTATCCAAAATTCATAAAGTAAATTCTTGTGGGAAATTTGATGTAAATATTCTGTTGTGGAATTTCAGCATGTTAACTATTTTACAACATATCATGTGCATTTATTTCATTTTAAGAAACTATCAGGTACATTTACGAAGTCTCTGACCACAGTTGCACACTTAAGTTGGGATCTAGTCAGGTATTTTCTTAATAATCCTAATCTCTAGTCTGGAAAGATGGATCCGTGTTTAAGAATGCATGCTCCCTTTCTGGGGGACCTGAGTTCATTTCCCAACACTGACATCAGGTGGCTCACAACCACCTACAACTCCAGCTCTAGCAGATCTGACACCATCTTCTGCACCAAATGCACATTGCATTCACACACACACACAATTTTAGCTTTGTTGATGTATATTTTACTAAGTCATATTTAAAGCTACCAGCATAGTATTGTAATTGTAGCAGCTGAGGGATCTGTACTGGACAATATGTTAATACTGACTCCTCACAACAATTTCAGAGTGTGCTTTCATCTTCATTTTACAGATGATGAAACTCAGCTTGGAGAACTGCAATGTATCTCTGGCTGTGATTGGTCAGATCAGAGCAGGGGCCTGACAACTCTCAGATGCCAGAAACTGGAGATGATTCTGTGGTTCCTGTGACAGTGGCAGTCACACATTTGCAGGACCGTAGAAGGTCACGTTTGGTCTTATTATCCTCACTTGGTGAAAAGAACACTGACTCGCAGTGCAGTGCGGTGGTGATACACAGAATTATGGTTGCCTTCCGCCATTTTATAGATTTTAATGTGCTTGGTTCACTGGCTCAGTGAAAATGCTTTGGCAGTGGGTTTGTTTGCACTCTGAAGCTATTTTATTTCCTTCATTCTCATCTGTTGTAGTTTCTTTGCCTTACTAGACTATGTTAAAAGGTGTTTGTTTGTGGGATGCAGTCTTCTAGAGCCTACATGAACCCCAAACTCTTTCAGCTCCTCCTGTTTCAGGCTCTCTTGTTAAGATGGCAGCCATGCACCAATGCAACCTACCTATGTACCCTATTTTTACCTTTATTAATGCTTATCTCATTTTTTAAAATAAAAATCATCCTTAGATGTACTTTATTCAACATCTCAGAAACAAGAGTATAGAAAACCTTTTTCCCACTTTGTTTTTATTGTCCTGCTCAGATTAACCACAAACTCAATATACAATAAAGAAGTTTCCCAAATTCCTAATCCTCCTGCCTCTAGCTCTATTAATGTAATGCTGACATTACATCTATCACCATGCCTTTTTAAAACAGTTACTTAGTTAGTTAGTTAGTTAGTTAGTTAGTTAGTTAGTTAGTTAGTTAGTTAGTTACTTTGTTAGTTAGTTGTGTGCCTGGAGGGGTGTGCATGGGTGTGAATCAGAAGAGGACTAATTAAGATTGGTTCTCTCCTTTCCATATGGTGGCATATGGGTTCCAGGGACAGAACTTAGGTCGGGCTTGGTGGCAATGCATGTACATAATGAGCCTTCTTGCTGGTCCTAAGTGCACCTTCTTAATTATTTAGTTTTAAGATATCATGGGAGCACTTAACCCATCAACTGCTATTCAAGCTGTATTACTACCATTTGAAATGAATTCTAATCTAGACTATTCATATTATATCATTATTTATTAATTCATGATTAAATATCTAAATTATGTGAAATACCAAAGTTATTACATTTTTATTTTGTGTTATTCACTGTTAAATTTTAGGATTTAACAACTTATAATTTTGTGTCATTTTTTTTTTAAATATTCCCTCTGTCATGGCAGAGAGATCAGAAAAATGCCAGAGGTCGGGGGAGAACAGAAGTAAAACAGTGTTTTCTGTACCAGTACACTCATGAACTCACGGCTGCTGCAGTTGCCTGCACCAGACCTGCACAAGAGCAAGCCAGCCAAACTGCCAGCCCCTCCCCCCAGCTGTGGAGCTATTGACACTGGATGGCTGCTGCAGGGTGGAGGAATCAACTTTCTTTAAGGATATTGTTCCACATGGGTCAACTACACACCAGTAGATGCCCACAGACGTGAGAATGAAGCCAACACTAATTCAAGTGGATGGGTTATTCAATCTAAAAAAAAACCAAACAAACATGAAGTTTAGAGGAGATTTGCAGGTTGGGGTAGATGTAGGAGGAGTTAGTGGCAGCAGTAGGGGTGAATCTGATCAAAATACAAAAAAGCATTGTGAAATTCTCAAATAATTAATAAAATATTATGTAAAAATCAGTACTTAATCCAAGTAGAAATAACTGCTGACGTCAGCAAAAGAAAACACACTTTAAACACATCATTGGGTGGCCAGGAGGTGGGACAGCTCAGCCCATTCCCTACTATCCTGTGGCAGCCCTGCTACCCTGGCTTCAGTTGCAGTGGGCCTCCTGAGCCAGCTTCCCCGCAACCCCAGCTTCTACAGTATCTTCAGCCACTGGCTAAAGCATTCCTTTAGGGATATGATGTTTATGAGTGGCATCTTCAAATCCTGCATCTTCCTCATATCTCATTTGTACGTTTTCACAGTCCTTTCCCACTGCTATTACTTTACAAGCAAAGTAAGACCCCTGTGGTCTGATTGAAATAAATGCAATCAACCTTCATTGCGATTACACCTTTACCAAATCCTCACAGGAGTATGCAGTCGGGTTCGCTGGACCTCTTGTTTCAGCAACTCCAGCTACACAGCAGTCACCTACAACTCATCCATGTTTCTAAGCATCCAGCTTCATCAGTGGACAGCCATATTGTGGGTCCAGTCCTGACCTCACTCTTACACCGTTGAGAGCCATTCTTGCCCCTAGGCTTAATGTTGTCATAAGATTGTTTTCCTCCTTCATTTAGCAAGATAATACTTGCCTGGGTATGTTTGAATATAGCTCTCTTTCACTTATTTTTTTTTCTGGGCTCATCATGGAGTCTCTCAGTATGCCTATTGACTTATTAGCTCATTTATTACATTTACATTTATTCCTTTGTCTCAGCATTTCTCTTGTGAACATAAATTATTATCCGTTTGCTGAATCTTTATTCTGTTTTCTGTTTATAATATCTTCCTTCTCATTATTTCTATCAATTTATTTTTTCTACATTCTGAGAGAGTGTGCTTTCATTGATTTGATTTTTTCTATAGTGCTTCCTCATCATTTTTTTTACCAATGTCAAACTTAGTTCAACATTTAATGTAATTTACCAGGAGTTCTTTTTTTTTTTTTTTGCATTATTCATCTTCTTCTTTATTTCATCCTCTACCAGATTCATTTCTACCAGATTTTTCACCTTCTTAATTATTGTCACTATGCCACAGGTCTGTGTCTCTTGGCATGCCACTGAGACTATTCACATCTTCCTCCTTTTATCCTGAGCCTCTAGTGGGTCATCTTTGGAGAGACATGGTCTTTCCAGGGACATTTAGCACCTATCCTTTGGTTCATGGCATTTTCCCCTAATCTCTGCCCTGGCTGTGAGCTTGACATACTTACTTTCCTCATCCTTGGCCAATCTCTGTCTAGTGAAGTCATGGTCAGATCAGAGCCTGCTTAAATGTTCCTGGAGCAGCTGGCTCTGCTCTGCTCTGCTGAGGAAATGTTCTCTGCAGTGCCAATATGATGGTTCCCAACAAAAGCACATAACCTTCTGCAGGACCTACGGACAGTTGATGGCTTCATAGGGACAGAGTCAGTTTTCTTTAAGGTCCTGGTAGGTCAACCATGCTCCAGTGGATGCCTCCAAGATCCACAAGTACACATACACAGCACAAGTTAAAGTGGATGGTGAAGGAGTCTGGTAATTGGAATTCTGCCTCCTGCTCTTGGCAGATTCGGGCCTTATCCATAGTTCCATTTCTCAGAGATTGTCCTTGGCGATCTCTGCTGGCGGGGTGCTCTGAGCCTAAGAAGCAGATAGCAAGCTCCCTGCAACCTTGGGAACCAGACAGTGAACTTTGTGACCTTGAGTGAATTCCTGCATGCCTTGCCAGGTGGCACAGATGTGTTGCTACTGTGAAAAAAAGTTGCTTGTGTCCTTTGCTATATAAGTGTTGTTTGCACGTTCAGTAAACTGAAACTTGATCAGGAATCTGTCTTGTCTCCATTCTTCGCGTCTCTGTCCCCCAATTTCCACTCCCTCTTTCAGGTGGACCCTGTTCAATTAGCCCGCAGGACAGGTCAGGATGGGTTATTAAAAATGTTTAAAGTCTCAGCTTCAGCTGCCACAAGAGTCAGCTAGGGAGATAACCAAAACACACATGCTCTTGACCACTATGCTAATTGCTCATATTTCCCGGGTGACTTTAAGGTGGAGCCGTAGTTTATCAGCAGTGATGAGAAGTTGGGAATGAGCACTCAGTAATCAGTTCAATCTGTGGCTGGCTAGCAATCAGGACAGGCAACCAGACAAACTAAACCATGCCTTCTGTAGAAAAGTAAGGGTGAGAAGCAAGACTGTCTGAGTACTTCCTCCAAAGGCAGCCCCAGTCAGGTGGATGGTGAACTCGTATCTGAACATCAGTGTAGTATCTGCTCCCTCCCAGCCCACCAGCTCAGAGTGCATTGCTTGTGGTCTATAAAGTGCTATGACACACAGCCTATGAAGGAGCTTTGAGACAGAACTGCCTCTTGTCCTCCACATTTTAGCGTGTTCAGTTAATGGTGTGTGAACAGAGCAGCTGAAAATCTAGCTCAGGCTCAGAAGAAATCCCTGTTGTCTGTTCCCCTCAGTTCTTGCCCTTGAGTGTCTACAGCATCAAAGCTTGTGGAGACAGATTTGACATCAGTGGCTGTGCTCATCAAGTTGCTTCACCAACTTAACTTTTAAATAATTGAAGCTACAGAATGCTAGAAGGCCTCTCTGAAACCCTTAAATATGCATTAAAGCAATCAAAGGACTTGCATGCAGGCTATATAAATAGCTCCATCAAACTGATACGATAATAACACAAAAAGGC
Source organism: Psammomys obesus (assembly GCF_907164565.1). Lineage (NCBI taxonomy): Eukaryota > Metazoa > Chordata > Mammalia > Rodentia > Muridae > Psammomys > Psammomys obesus. The sequence continues at coordinate 7,450,434 of NW_026585742.1, forward strand.
AAAAATTTTAGACATGCACTTCACAGAAAAATAAAATTCCTCAATAGGTGCTGCTGAGATGGCTTAGTGATTACGAGCACATGACACTCTTGAAGGTGACCTGAGTTCAGTTTTCAGCACCCACATGGCCACTCACAGTCAATTAGAGCAGATCCAACTTCTATCTCTGCATGCGCATGATGTACATACATACATGCAGGAAAAATACTGATGTATTTAAAATAAAAATAAATACAGCTTTTAAAAACATACCCAAGTACTATACTAATGGAGATTCAACTGTGTTGGTCATCCAGGAAACGAAAATTCAAATTCAATAGGATATCAACAAGAAATGCTCACAGTGAAACATGCAGCACCGACAGTCCGGGGCACCGTCTCACAGCAAAAGCAGAAATGCAAATCTGTATAACCACCTTGCAAACTCCTGGAAAGCTGATGATGGGGGAAAGCTCATGATAACCGGACGATCTGTACCACGACAACACCGCTTAATCCCTTCTACCAAACACGCCCAGTCCTGAGGATGTCCCCAAAAGAATGCTCTCTCTACAAGTGACTAAGAATATTTATAGGCCGGCTGAGGATGGGTACAAACTAAGCCATGGCACAGATGCAAGCGGAGCTCTGAGTTGGAGGGCATCCTGGCTACATAGCAAGCTCAAAAGTAACTTGCCAACCTGCCACCTCAAAAGTATGCTACTGATAACAGGGCAATCTGAAAAATGACTCGAGGAAGACATATGAGTATATGCTATTCATACAATGGCTATTAAACCACGATGAAGAGCAACCTATGAACTCACACAGCAATGTAGAAAGTCAGCATCTGTCGAAGAAGCCAGCCTACAAATGACTACACACTTACAATTTCAGGTGATCTATCGTAAAATCTAAATCAGGCAAAACTAGTCCACTGCATTATAAGTCGGAATAACACTTCTCCTTGGGGACTATTTGGAGAAGAAGACAAGCAGGTTTCTGATCCAGCATTCAATTTCCAGGCATGGAGTAATTTCACAGATGGACTTGATTTGTGTTAAGTCATGTGTTCATAATTAATAATCTCCACATACTATTTTATAATATAGTTTATTCTAATAAGATTGAGATAGATTTATTCTGTTATTGGGAACAACATGCAGAGTTTATTTGTCTTTGTTGAGGATGTGGGGAGGAGAGGGGTTTACTTAATTAGTTAAGCATGCCTCAATGCTGTTAGTACTGAAGTTGTTTTTGATTTAGCAGTCTTGTTAATATTAACTAGCAATGAATTTTGAAAACTCTGTAAAGTAGGCTCTGGGGCTGTCGCTAACATCTGAGATGAGAAGGTAAGGGTTGGATGCGTAAACAATCTGCCAGGGTGATGTGCGGCGGGTTCCAGGGACACGCTACAGGTGTCCAGACTAAAGAAGGCGAGAGCCAGCCGTCGCCTCAATCAATACTCCAAAGTTCCTGAACTTGGTAAGAATCTTCCCATCTTCTTAAGATGCTGGAGGTTTCTTATTTACTTGGGTTACAATTATCAGCGTTTATATTATCTACATTAAAATAGGAAGAAAGCTAATCAAATAGTCCACCACCATTTAGTCTCAGAATTATGGCACCATCACACTTCCTGTGGCCTGCAAAAAAAACAAAAAGCCAACCAAACAAAAAAAGCACCTTTCATGCATGAAGGTAATGACAAACATCCTGATATTATAATTCAAATCATTTTGGCTTTACATGGCCCAGATTTTAAGAGTTCAGGGCGTTCGCAGGAATCAAGACTTGAGTTCTGTCACCATGATTTGCTGTCATGATAACCTTAGAAAAGTATTTCATCCCTCTGAGCTTTGCCCTTCAACTGAGCATTGAAGAGACCAACACCCAGCTCCTTTAGCTGTGGACACCCATAAGTGTGACACCCCGAGGTGGAAATGCCCACGAGTACCTTTCATACATGAAAAGCTGAAGAAGCACAGTGGGTACCTGTGTGCCAGTGCACTCTAGTATGGAATGAACAAAGACAAACAACACCGTGAGGAAGGGTCATGACTTCTTTCCTAATTCATCTGCTAGGAACTCATAACAGTGTTGTGCCCGGTCCCATGTTTCTTGAAGGGTAATGACTAAAATGTTATTCTTGCCTTTGCTGAAATCCACAGCCACCAACCATTTCCATGGCAGGAACACAGATGTTGGCAAGCATCTCGAGGACCATAACTGAGTTCCATAAGCAAATCTACTTTACTTTAAAAAATATTAACATATTGCAACCTAGACAGAAAGGCACATGTACACACAGGTAATGTGTGATATCATAGGTCAAATGACCAGGGGGAAATCCACCTATTTAAATCATAGGCTTTATCAGTAAAGGTCAGGTAGTAAATTTCTTAAGCTCCATGCTTTTTTTCTGTTGCAATTAAGTCTTCAATATCGTGTAAATATAAACACTTTTCTCTTGTTCTTATGAGCCTTTCTCTACCATGACCTGTGGTAGACTGCATTTCTCCTACAAGCCTGATTCCTCCTACACCTGATTTAGATGGGAAAGCCAAAGATGAAAATAAGGATCTACCTCTAACTCCTCCCAGATTAAGTTTTTCATTGCCCTATGACAAATGCTCAGATAAATAAATCCAAACCAATTTGAGGCCTAGGAGTTAGAGGGCCTTTCTCAAAGCCGTAAGCCAATTAAAAATGTGGTTCTCTGTGACTTGCATGCATGGTAAGCCTACAAGGCTGAAGTGTGCCTTCCGTTCATCTTCACGCTTTATCACAGCTATGCCCTTCCTGTCAGCGAAACCTGGGCTGTCAGCGTTTCCATTATGAAGGCTGCCTCACAGAAGGTTATAAATCTGCCAAAGAGAGACAACAGCTTTGCAGAGCAGCTCGTAGACAGACTTTTCCCAAGGATGAGCCAGCTAGCTTGACAAAATTAAGTCCACACTGAAAGGTAGGACACAAAGTTATTCTGGTAAAAGTCCTGGACTTTTGGAGAGGGAGGTGAAAAGATTTCCCCACATTTTAATTTAGCAAATGTTTACCAAGTTTCTGTCCTAAGCAGGCTCTGTTGGGTTATCTGTCTCACTGTTCTTAGGCGAACTGATCCTCTCTTCTTCTCCTGAGTCTGTCAGTTGAGGGCCTGGCCTGCTCTGCATGGACACAAACATCTCCAAATTAGAACTCCAGGGCCTCCCTTCTTTTCTGATCACAGAGCAGGAAGGGGTCTCTTCATCTCTCCTTGCTATCCTTTACAAACTCAGTGGAGGTCTGCAGCATCAGCATGTGGCGACCTTCCAGGACTTGTGGACACTGTAGGTGACATCCTGCAGTCAAATGGCAACCCAGGAAGTCTAGAGATGCAGCTACAGCTTTGGAAGTCATTGGTGAGCTTCAAAGAACAGTGTGCATAAACTTCAGGATCCTGCTGTTCCTTGGTATATGAGTTAAGAATGAAAAGAAACAGCTAGAAAATAAAAAGCATCAACAGATGCTCAGAAACAAACCAGTATGTATCCCTGTGTCCATCCTGGGCTGTTCTAGGGACAGAAATGAGAGGAGAGCTGGTTCATGTTGATGACACTGAAACTTACAGTACTTGGGGACAGCACTTGCTGAACCCTTAATATTCAGTACAATATGATAAGCCTTCATAATCCTTCCTGGAAATGTCTATGGAGTCCCCTGGGCCAACAGCATCACTGTGCATTTCAGCCTCCTCGCCCAGTCTGGACTGCCAGAGCCTGGATGAAGCCTGTTAGTGGTTCATTAACTTTGCCTTTGTGAATATCATGTTTCTTCAACTGTGCAATGGACTTCTTGTAAGCAAAGGTTCTGTTATGAACCATAATTTTCTAATAGCAGAGCCTCCTGTCTGTTGTTGAATTCTCACTGCACTCATTCTGCCTGCTTGTTGTAACAGTAGCCTATGGCTAGTTACAGAAGCCGGACCAAGGAAGTTGCCATCTGACTTCTTGCTGTTGTCACAATGTGAAAGAGGGGCAAGATGGTGTCACTTCACAGACATTTTCTGCACTAGTTAATTTAGGCTAACTTTCTGGGACAAAGGGATTAAAAATGGTAAGTGGTGCCGACAAATGAAACCTTGTTTTATGTTCACACCTTCCAAAGTAGGGGTTCCAGATTAACTATGACTCACTCTCCTGCAGCGACTCAGGTTACAGACTTCTTCTACCCATGACTACAGGATCCTTCAGTTCTCAGCACCCTCTATCTCTCCACCCCCTTACCTCGACCTCACAAAAGAAAACCACTGTAGAGGGACCCCATATTTTTAAAACCACTGCAGAGGGGCCCCATATTTTTAAAACAGTCCATTCCAAGACAAAATGGCTCACAATACAAGTTTAGTACACAAATATACCACCCACAGGCATGGTAAGAAATATGACCTAGCCATAGTCCTTATCCAAATCCGATCATTACATAAGGAAAGAATGGACGTAGATTGATAGCTTGTCAGCCTCAGTTAAGAACACTCCATCAGATAAACAAAAGACAACAGCCTGTGTGTTCTATATCCCCTTTCTTCCATTAGCCAGCCTTTTCTCCTACAATCCAAAATGCTTTCTTCACCATAAGCCCCTCCCAAGTATCCTTAATTCTACCTTCTCTCTTCTGTTGACAAGAAAGTAAAAATTCAATAAACCCTCCATCATGATATTGGTCATATTTCTTAGCGTTTTGCAAACTAAGTCATGGATGTCTAATTTATTCATTACCTCTACAAACAAAACATAATCTTCAAGGTAGTCTTAATATTGCAGGACAATGCCTAGGAATTCTTAGCAAACAATTCTTTGAAAACTATTTTCTTAGTGCCTTATCTCTTTCAGCATATTGCAAACTCCTCCCACCTCCCACCCCCACCCCCCGTTTTTACTAACAGTCTTATGCACTCCTTTGATTCCACAGAACCCAGGACCACAAATGTCCTTTACTGGCAGAATTAGTTTGTGAAAATTCCAAAAACAGCCTGAAAAAAAAAAAAAAAACCTACCTACATGCTTGGTAAACACATATTAAGTGTCTATTAGGTACTCAGCAATGTAAATGATGCTGGCAATCTGGGAATGAAGAGAATTCAGTTCCAGATAGTGATCATCCAGAATGGGAGACATCCAAAACAGGTATTTCCAGGCCCTTCTTCTCACAATGTGATGAACAGCACTCTACAGGACAAAAAAAAAAAAAAAAAAAAAAAAAGGAAGCTGTCAGCTTCACAGGAAGGTGTCAGGAAAGCAGGCATTACCAGGATTTGTGATGGCAACTGTACTTGGAGCTGTGATGGGCAAGCATCACAGAAATATTCTCTCCTTGTCCTGGAGGAGTGTATTATGCCCACCCACAGAGCAATGACGTTCATCACAGGCTGCAGAGAGTGTTGTCACTCAACACAAAGGGATGCAATGATATTGAAGATGGAGAATGCAAGCCGCAGGTTGGGGCTTGAATCTTTGTTTTGATTAGAATGAGTGTTGTCTGTTGTCCTGACTGCTAGCTTATAGGAAAGATACAGAGCTAGAACAGTGAAGAATATTCCCACAGAATGCCTGATAAAAAGTAAACACCAATAGAAGACATTATAGGGAAAGATTTCCAAAGGGCCTACAGAAGGCTGTAGGAGAACTGTAAGAGGGATGTAGGAGAGCTTAGAAAGGAGGTAGGACATAGTCCAGGACAGCTGTAGGGAGAGGCTATAGGAGTGCAGGGCTGAAGAGACACTGTAGAAGAGGTTATACAAGAGACTTTAAAAGAACTGTAGAAGAGACTGAAGAGGTTCTAGAGAAAGGGCTGTAGGAGAGGCTATAAGAGAAGTTGGAATATTGGCCTTAGAAAAGGCTTCGGGAGACACTGTAAGAGGCTATTAACCTGATAAAGACTTTAAGCAAAGTAGCTGGTTATAAAATTAACTTAAAAAATTTCAATAGCCCTCCTATATACAAATGACAAAGAGTCTTGGGAAGAAATTGTGAAAAGAATACCTCATGAATAGCCTCAAATAATATAAAAATATTTGGGGGGTAACTCTAACCAAGCAAATGAAAAAGTTCTATGATAAAGATGTCAAGTCACTGAAGAAAGAAATTGAAGAAGATATCAGAAAATGAAAAGATCTTGTGGATATGTATGATTAACATAATAAAAAATGACCAACCTACCAAAAGCAATCTACATATTCAATAAAATATCCATCAAAATTCCAACATAATTTTTCCCAGATCTTAAAACGACAATTTCCAGCTTCATGTAGGAAAAAAGAAACACACACACGTGCACACACACACACACACACACACACACACACACAGGATAGCTAACACAATCCTGAAAAAAAAAACTGCTGGAGGTCTTGCCATCCGAGATTTCAAATTGCACTATAAGATATAGGGGGACTGGAGAGATGGCTCAGAGGTTAAGAGCACTGGCTGCTCTTGCAGAGATGCTGAGTTCAATCCCAGCAACAACATGGTGGCTTACAACCTTCTGTAATGATAGCTGGTGCCCTCTTCTGGCGAGTAGGTGTACATACAGTCAGAGCACTGTAGATATAATAAATAAATCTTTTAAAAATCAAAAATATATAGGAATAAAAACAGTATGGTATTGACACAAGAACAGAGATGTTGATTAATAATATCAGACTTAAATTCACACATTTATAGACACCTGACTTGATAAAGAGGCCATAAATACACACTGGGGAAAAAAAAAAAAAAGACAGCATCTTCAACAAATAGCTCTAGACAAACTGGACGTTTGCACATAAAAGAATGCAAATAGATCCATATTTACCACCCTGCACAAAACTCAAGTCCAAATGAATCAAAGACCTCAATATAAAACCAGATACATTAGATACATTGAACCTGATAGAAGAGAAAGTGGAGAACAGTCTTGAACTAGTTGGCACAAGAAAAGACTTCCTGAACAGAAGAACACCATTAGCACAAACACTAAGATCAATAATTAATAAATTCAACATCATGAAACTGAAAAGCTTGTGTAAGACAAAAAGTAGCATCAGTCAGACAATGTAGCAGCCTCCAAAATGGGAAACAATTTTTACCAACTCCACATCTAATAGAGGACTAATACCCAAAGCATACACAGAACTCAAGAAAACAACCCAATCAAAAATGGCGTACAGATCTAAATAGAGAATTCTCCATAGCAGGGACTCAAATTTCCAAGAAACACGTAGGACCATTCACCAACCTTAGCTATCATGGAAATGCAAATCAAAACTGCATTAAGATTCTATCTTATACCTGACACAGTGGCTATGAACAACAAAATAAATGACAGTTAATGTGGAGAGGACAGGGAAGAAGAGGGACACTCATCCAATGTTGGTGGGAGTGCAAATTTGTACATCCGCTATGGAAATCAGTGTGTGGTACCTCAGAAAGATGGGAAGAGATCTACCTCAAGATCCAGCTATACCGTTCTTGGGCATATACCCAAAGAATGCTTCATCCTACCACAGAGACACCTGCTCAAATATGTTTATCGCTGCTCTCTTCATAATAGCCCCAAACTGGAAGCAACATGGTTGTCCCTCAACTAAATAATGGGTAAAGAAAATGTGGTGAATTTACACAATGGAGTATTACTCACCATTAAAAAAAAAAAAAAGACATCATGAAATTTGCAGACAAATAGATGGAACTAGAAAAAAATCAACCTGAGTGAGGTAATTCAGACCAAGACAGAACAATATGATATGCATTCACTTATGTGTGGATATTAACTGTTAAGTCAATGACAACCGAGTTAAAATCCATAGAACCACAGAATACAGGTGCAGAGTAGGGGACTAGAGAGAACAGATAGTTCTTATTAGGAAAGAAAAATAGACTAGATAGTTATGGATAGGAGGGCTGGAATAGGAGAATCAATGGGGAGGGGAAGGAGGAGAGGGTTGCGTGAGGAAATACAGAGAGAGACAGCTGAAATTAAAGGCCATGTGAGGACTTAGAGAGCCTGAGACCGTATGCACAAGGCCTATGGGGCTCTATCTGCACCAGGTCCTCTGTGCCTGTGCATGGCTTTCAGTTTAGTGTTTTGATGAGATTCCAGAGTGTGTGAACAAGTGAGTCTCTGATTCCTTTGCCTTTTCTTGGGCTCTTATCTTTCTGTTGGTTTGTTTTATCCAACTTTGTTGTAATAGTTTGTTCTGTGTTATTATATTTTATTTTGTTGTGTTTTTTAAATGAATGAATGAAAATCTATCCACTAGGTTAAAGGTTAACAACTGAACTGACATTTCCATGTCTGCTGGGAGAGAGGAAATGAGTTTTCTACAGTGGGGTGACATATCACTGTGATAGATCAAGCGCTCCAGAGCAGGCCTAAGGCTAACATATACTGATGAACAACCTCTACCGAGCACCACAGTCTGTGTGTGCATGTGTGCTTGTCCCTGTGTGTACTTTTATTTGGTTATGGTTTCTGGTAAAATGGAAATTTCTGATTTCTTTGAAGACTGAATTTTGTCATGTGATGTTTTGCCCAGGTTAGTTTGTGAGAGGGCATGTCATGTCTTACTGTGGCCCCTCATGTGCAAGGGTCACATATATACATGATTTTGGCCAACTGAGAACGCCCGTCTGTGGACTTTGAGGAGAGGATAGAGAGAGAGGCCCATGCAGAGAGACATCACTTTTTGGATCAACATCGCTGAGCTGATCTTCATGCTTCAGCACTTGGCCTTGCAGAGAGAAACGTTCCAGAGAGCCTCTCCAGGCAGTCCAACTGAGCCTTTTGGCTTTCACCGCTTTGTGTTGACCTTTGGACTGGACCGCTGGGATCCTGATGACTGAGTCTGGTAATCCCCTAAAGACCCATTGAGCCTAATCAGCAGGAGTCCACAAAAGGTGTCTACTGCCCTTTCCCCTAATCTCCTACCTAAGGTTTCAGGGCTTAAGGTTTCAGGGCTTGGAAGGGAGGTAAAGGTGCTTAAGAACCCTAAATAAAGCAGGTTTGGTGAAAAAAATCTCAGCCTACATTATGTTTTTTTTTTTCTTTTTCTTTTAGGGTGTTGTTTTCTTATTTGGGGGAGATTTTGTTGTGTTAGGGTTTAGTTTGTTTTTTTGAGAAAGAACTTAAAGTTGGGTTGGTGGGGAGTGGGAGAAAAATCTAGAGGACCTATACAATGGGAAGAATGTGATCGTAATACATGTAAATTTAAAAATTAATTTGTATAATAAAGAGGGAAGAACGAGTCTGTAGGATGGGGCGAAGGAAAGTTTTCAGTCATCAGCTTCCTGTGAGTTCTCATTCTCCTGTGAGTAGTCCTCCGCCCATACTTCTGTAAGTAGCCCCAATAACTCACCGGTTCATTAAACTAAAGTTGGGTAAAATAACGTCTTTAGTCTGTCATCAGTGCCCTACCTGGAATGAACAGATGTTTTTCCTCTTCTCTCCAGGAAAAGTAACACAACTGTCCACTTTGCATCGGATCTATCATGAAGAAACACACTGTGGTGTGAACAACCCAGGAAGCAAAATAATAATAATAATATAATAAAATAAAATAAAATAAAATAAAATAAAATAAAATAAAATAAAATAAAATAAAATAAAATAAATAAAATGAGTAAGGTCCCAGAATTCCCTTTGGAGATTCAAGGATATTCAGTGGGCCTTAACAAGATCTAAACTACAGAGTTCCTCCTGTAAAATTATTCTGCATCAGTTGAAGTGAGCTTCCTGCTAGAGGGCATTTGCTCAGTGTCTGGAACCAACCATCTTCCATGGACATCTGTACATTAATACCTCCCATACACATACTCCCTCCAAAAGACCAGCTTCTCCTCCTGGATTCTTTTTATTATGCATAGCACACCAGGATACTAAACACAGCCCCCAAACAACCTTCGGCAATGAAGCAAATGGGAGAGGAGGCTCTAGGCTTTCCCGGTGCACACACCAGCCTCCTGAAAAACGACCCTCTCTGGATGGTAATGCTGTCACGGGCTTCCTCCTGTAAAACACCTTTAACGAGGGCTTCCAAGAACATAAGCTGTAGTGCGACTAATTGATGTCAGTTTTCTCTCTGGCTCTCTAGGCCTAGGATGTGTATTTCTATGTTGATTTGCACCTTACGTAAACAGCAGGGATTTTATCGCAGTGTCTGTACTGGCAAGGTTCTGGTGCATGAAGCATGGAGTCGGATGAGCAGCAAGCTGCCCACCGCAAGCATCAAGGTGCTGGAGGAACAGCTCCCTTCCCAGAGGCACAGGGTCCACAGTAGCATTTTTCTCTGTCTAGCTTTTCATCTCCCTTGAATTTCAAATGTCTGTTTAAAAGGAAGAATCATGTCATATTCTTATATGAAAACTGGATAACCAGGCAAATTGCATCAAAAAGATATGAATGTAATTCAGTCCTAAACTTTCCTTGAGGGAAAACATACAAATCCAAAAATATCTTCAGATGTCTAAAGATTTCTTCTTGAGGGGTTTACCAAATTCTGCTGGGTGTACTTTGACCTTGGCTCACAATGGAGAATGGCCTTTTTTAGATGAAGTCAAGAAAATCTGGATAGTGTCACCTCAAATTCTGAAAGCAGCATTAGACCCGGAATGTACCTCCTATAGAGACAAAACGATTTACTACATACAGAAATAAATTTCAGGAAAGAAATTGTGATATTAAATGTATTTAAATTATTTTTAGCCCAAGTGTTGAAGACTTCTTAGTGTTAATGATCTAATACTGTTCACAGGAGTCAAATTATGCCTTTTTATCCTTATTATAGATTTCAATCATTTGAGAATAAAAATGGCACTTGAAAAATAATTTCTTGAATCCGTAGAGTTAATTTAATGAAGAAGGTATAGTACGGGATGTTTCCTGTGATTCCTCATGGGCCATCATCATCTGAAATCAGTCCTTGTCAGACAGTGCCCTGTGTGCCCCCAGCCATCACAGTGCCACACGGCACAGATAGTCCTAGGGAAGAACCTAGAGGTAAGCTCTGAGCTATATAGGAAGTAGCCGACAATGACAATGATAAAGTTTTAAACTTTCACCCTGAAGGACATGAGCTTTCCATCACATCCATCAGGAAGTCATAGAAGGACCACACTGAGGATAGTTCTCTCTGTTCTGCACTGTCGTGCCCACTCACTGGGCTCTGCTACTCGCTGTCATTCACACTGGTCACTCTCTCCCTGAAACCAAAACATCATTGGACATAATGAGAACTGGTGCATTTGTTGAAGGCAAGTTCAGTTAAATTTTGTTGTGTGACTGTCATATTACAACCTAGTGGAAGAGAAAAGAACCCTTTATCAAGACTCACAAGACCACAGGTCACATGCAGGACCCTCATCAAGGATTGTGCCGTGCTGGTCCACTTGGTGCCTGAGCATCAATCCAGCAGTCCACTGGACTCCTGCACATGACGTTGGGCAGTGTCACTAGACAAAGTGAAGTGAACAAGGTCATGGAAACTCACACTTGCTCACTTTATCACATTCTGTTTGTGGAAAGACATCCCAAACACAGCCCAAGTTGGGAGAGCAGATTTTACCTCTTTATAGAAGGTGCAAAGTCATTGAAAAAAAGAAGGAATATATGCAGGGGAGAACCGCAGCTGTTTTGTGGTCGTGCACAGAAATAAGTATTCCTCTCAAGTGAGAATGGTATTTCTTTATGGTTCAGTTTGGAATAAGGAAAAGGACCCTTTCCAATGTCAAAGGGTATTCACAAGTCAAAGTACACTGGTCACTGAAGCCAGCCAGGCTCACACTGTGTCTCAGAGTTCAGGTGCCAGTCACTCCTGTCCTCATCACACCTCTGAGTTCACACCGGGAAGGAGAGTTTAGAGGGCAGCCTTTGTTGAAAAATAATTTAAGCAGCCTCTGGCCCAGAATGCATCTACTGAACTGGAAGATTCGGTAGCTACAAAAATAAAATGTTTGATGGACAAATGAATGCTTGGCTCCTTCTAATCCAGGGGGCTGGAAAGCAGAAGAGCTGTCAGGAAAGGTCAGTGGGAGAGCACATACCCCACAGAGTTTGTGCCAGGTGCCTCCAGCTCCCAGTCATGCTCAGAGCCCACTGTGCAAAAGGGCAAAAAGAAAGAGCAGAGCCCTGGACAGGAGGAAGCACAATGCCTAGCAAAGCAAGTACAGTGGCAGAAACCTGGATGGCCAAACCAAAATGCCTGAGCTGGAGCAAAGTTCAAAAGACCATTCTTTCTAAAGAGTAAATTACTGCCATGTGTTCTGATTTCCCAATAGCATGTCAACAGTGTCTGGATATGCAGCAACAAAAATAAATAGCTCCTTGACGCTTAAGGATATAGTCCCTGGCCATACACTAGCCGCTCCTCTTTTTGTTCCCTTCACTTTCTTCAGGTAAATAGTCACAGAAATGCAGTAACGGAGAGGACTATACCTGGAGCTCCACACATCCAAACATGACCATCTAATTGCATACGGGGGTAGTGTCATTAGAGTCTTTTCATTAAATTAAAGCATTGGGTTTGAATATAAAACTAACCTACACAAGAACCATAATCTTAATGTTCTGTGATCTCTGTCTTTCTGCCTGACTTTGAATCCCAGCTGCTTATTAGGGCTCCTGAGAAGTCTGAGACTAAGGGAAAGGCTTTGAGTGGGTTCTGTGCTTGGGTTCTGGGTGAGCATCACCATCAGGATGGGCTGAGCTGCCAAGCCAATGTCCAAATTAACGACAGAGACTGGGCCCTGTTCTGACAGTGGCTCTCTCCCCTACATCATCTAAGAGGGAATCTGATCTGACCATCTATCCAGTCACTCCCACCATGTTTAACTAAGCAGCTATCAAAGAGCAGATGTCATGAGTCTGGACACAGCAGTAAGTAGTCTCAGTCCCTGTGGAGTTCATGACCCATCCATCATAGGCCAAAGTCAGGCTAGGAGAAAGCCTGAATGCTGAAGGAGAAAACTGTGAATTTTCTTTTTAATAAATTTATGTATTTATTTGTTGTATTTATTCACTTTATATCCCAATTGTAGACCCCTCCCTCCTTTCCTCCTGGTCCTATCCTCCTTTCTTCCCCCTCCCCTTCCTCTCAGAAAAGGGAGCACCCCCAACAATCCATCCCAGCACATCAAGTTGCACTGGGACTGAGTGCATCCTCTTCCTTGGTGGCTTGACAAGGCAGCCCTGCCAGGAGGAAATGACTGAAAAGCATGCAACAGAGTCCTTGTCAGAGACAGCCTACACCCCCTTACTAGGGAACCCACTTGAAAACCAAGCTGCCCATTGACTACATATGCATAGAGGCCTAGGTCCAGTTCATACATGATTCTTGGTTGGTACATCAGTCTCCAGAAGCCCCTTTGGGCCCAGGTTAGTTGGCTCTGTCTTCTTTTGGAGTTTCTGTCTCCTCCACGTCCTTCTATCCTTCTCCCCCACAATTCCAAAGGCTTCCTGCACTCCCCCGATGTTTGTCTCTGAGTCTCAGCATATGTCCATTGCTAGGTGGAGCCTCTCAGAGGACATCTATGCTAGGCTCCTGTCTGCAAGTGTAGCAGAGTGTCCTTAGTAGAGTCAGAGGTTGGTTTTCTCCCTCGTTGTAGGTCTTAGGGTGGGCCATGAGTTGATTGGACGTTCCTCAAGGGAGGATGTTTGAATCTCACTCAGAAGGAGAAATAGAATAGATAAGCGAAGTGATTGAAGAGAGGAAACAGGATAGGAGAAGGACTGCTGAAGGAAATGAGGGTGGGAATCAGATGTAGGAAGAGCAGAGTGTGGGAAGACAGAGGGCTTGAAGAGAGAAGAGAAACCACAGGAGGGGGCATCTCTGAGACAAGCTAGAGACCTAAAACACGGTAAGTTTTTGGGAGAATATGGGGGTGACTCTAGCTAAGACCCAGAAAAGCAGAGCCCATGGAGACTGGAGAGGACACCCTCTAAACTAGACAGAACTCCCAGTGGAGGAAGAGGAACACCAACCTACCCACAAAAAACAAAAACAAAAACAAAAAAACTTTGACCCAAAATTTACCCTGCCTAAAAGATGTACAGGGATAAAGATATAGCAGAGATTGAAAATGTGAGTTTTCAATGACCACCTTCTCTCTCCTCTCTCATCACCTAGGCTTCCTCTTCTTCACAGGTCACCAAGAGCTTTACAATTACAGTTCATCATTCTGTGTCAATGATACAATCAGAGCCAATAGGAGCCCTCATTCTTCATATTTGACACCTTCTTCTATAATTAAAGGCCTAAAAACCAGAAACAACTGCTGCCCAGAATGAAAAAATATTGGCTATCATAAAGGCAGGTCTCCTGATGAGATCTGATAGACTACTATCAGAAGGAAGGAGAGGAAGACCTCCCCTATCAGTGGACTTGGGGAGGGCATGCGTAGACAAGGGGGAGGTAAGGTGGAATTAGAAGGAAAGGAGGGAGGGGTTTATGGGGGGATACAAAGTGAATAAAGTGTAATTAATAAAAGTTAAAGTAAAATAAAAAATAAACAAATAAAAGCTGGTCTCTTATCCCTTCACTAAGATAAGGAAACTGCCTACAAGAAGGCTCTCCATGCCGTAGCTAAAATTCATCCTTTTTTCTGTAACTTCAGTCTTCCTCAGATTTTTTTTACTGCGGGCTAAGTCTAGAGGCATTGGGGCGGGGTAATTCTTCTAGACCACAATGCTGAAGACATGGCTTCTTGCAGATGGATTTACTAAAAATGGCTCCAGAGAGCAGGAACCAGGTAGTGAAGAGACAGAAAAGCTTGTTAGTGGGCAGCTTAAGATCATCCTTATATCCCTGAGGAGCTGGTGGGGACTGTGTGGGTTGTAAGTTAGACTTGCCCTATCCACAGCAAGAAGCATGAGACATTTATGCACAGACTCCCATAAGGCTCTCCAATAGTCAGTAACCCACAGGACATTAACTTCCTACAAGTGCCAGGTTGTCTGTATGAAGTGATCATCTTTCTTGGATTTACACAGAGCCCTCTACAGCAGGGAAGAGATGCACTGTCTTGGATACCCTACTCTGGATGAAGGATGCTGGTACCTGCCCACCTAGTGTGTACTAAGACACCGCCGGATGCAACCCAGTGCATCAAAACTATCTGACAAAAGTTCCATTAGTGTCTTCCAAACAGGGTTCCAGATGCTATCTAGCACAAAATGCTTTCCTACACAGGACTTCACAGACAGCCCATCTCACTGAGACTTGTAATCTACCTCTGCCAGCTAGAATCGACTTAATCGGGACATCCTCATTTGTATCGTCAAGACAACCTACGTCTTCTGACCTGAGAATGCCAAGCAGGATTTTTTAAATTTTTACTGTCAAATTACTTCTGATCCATAAATATCTACCCTGCATAATGATCCAGAGAAAAAGGCCATCAACAGCTAACATATTTTCTACCCCCCAGCCCATCAGTCAGAACTAGAGAGAATTACCAGGTTGCAGTCTATCCTAAACCAGCCCCCAACCTAACTCAGATGGCAATCCTGGAGGCAGAGTGCTTCCTTCTCCTTCCAGACAAAAGCTGCCGTGGAAAGCAGCTTCCAGAGGATGTGCTCCCCTCTGCAGAGAAGCTTGGCTTTCTCTGCTCCCTACTCCACAACCTGCCTACTTAATGCAGGCATCTTACCTATTCTCTTCCCACAATTCTGAAAGAATCCCGAGATTTTTAAGACCACAGATAAGTCAACAGAATATATTAACAGAATCCACTTTTCTTCTCTTTGCTTTGGAAAAATAACAAAAATAAATAAATAAATACAAACAGAACCGGGGAAGCTATTTCTGAATGTCAATGTGCATTTATAAGGATTTCAAATGATATTTATTTTTATCATTTTCCCAGTCTGTGGCCAACTCTTATTCAGCAAAATTGTGCTTTAGTGACACAGTACAAACATGCTTAACTTCATTTGCTTTGTCTAAGGCAGCTTGTACATAGGTACAGATGGTGACACAACAGATAAATTAATCTAGAAATGCGAATTTATCGCAGGGTCGGATCAATCATATTATGTCTACACCAAAAAGGATTTGGCAATATGTCATCAAAATAAAAGACACAATTATTTTTTGTTTTCCTTATGATTAAACTATGTGAGATTTTATTCCCAACCATTTCTGTCCACTCGAGAGACGGCTTACGATCCAAACCTTAGAGACACTCACACCACAGTTTACAGATCTCGGCTTGTTACGATCACTTGGTGCAAGGCCAGAAACCATGCTATGACATCCTCCCAGTGTTTATGGAGGTTTACTGTGTGTGTGTGTGTGTGTGTGTTCTCCTTTAATATCAGAAAGGTTCTGTCTCCCAAACATTAGGAGGATTACAAAACTACTTACTAAGAAATTATTAGTAATGAAACTATGGGTAAAGCCAACAACCAAGTCTGAGTGATCCCTGCCTGCCTCTAGTACATTTGCCTAACAATAACAACAACAACAAAAAGTGTTGCAAGCAACCAGAAATAGATCATTAAAATAATCAAAGACTAGCTGGTTTTACTTTGAAGTAATCTAATGAGAAGCAGGTGGTGGTGTTTCACCATGTGCATGAAGACTTCACACATCATTTGAAGGAGACAGATTTGGATTTTTAGGTCTACTGTTAATCTTCATGGGATTAGGAAGTTTCCACTGTTACTAGAATCCATTATTTTTCACCACAAAAATATAGCAAATGTTTTTCCTGACCATTGCAGAAAAAGGAATCTGGCAGTTCATAGGGAAAGCACAGCAGTGTTGATGCCATTCTATACTCTGAAGGGACCCACACACCCTAGCTTAAACATACAACTCATACATCCTAACTGGAACATACAACTCACACATTCTAGCTAGAATGTCCAACTCAGACATCCTAGCTAGAATGTACACTGTATACAGACACATTCTTATCACTCTTCAAGAAATAAAGTTTCTGCTTTTTGAGATAAAGCCTCTTGGTAACCAGGCTGACACTGAACTCATGATCCTGCGGCATCGCCTTCCCAACTCTGGAGCAAGAGTCATGTACCACAAGACGAAGAATGAAGAACTAAAGAAAAACACACCTAACCCAATCAGTGGGGATCACAGATTCCTAGAACGTGAGTAAGTGGCAGACCCAGGGTATGTGGCCACTTCACCGAGGCCTGGGGCTCTGTGGTACTTCCACGGGGCTGAGGCCAAACATGGAAAATCAGAAGGTCACCACTGGACTACAAAGATACTTTTACAGGAGATAATGAAGCATTAAGTCAAAATAGCAGAATTTCTCATATCGCAAATGCATGTCTTTAATAGCAAGAAAAATATTATCGTATGTTCTCCAGCTGAAGAGTAAAGCAACTCCTGCTTGGAGAAAATATTTGAAATTTATATAGTTTTGTTTTTCTTCAGATACAGTTGCATATATCCCAGGCTGCCCTTGAATATATCCCAAGATAATCCTAAACTTTTTTTATTCTTTATTAATTACACTTTATTCACTTTGTATTCCCCCCTGTGGTTCCCTCCCTCCTCCTGTCCCAATCCCTCCCTTCCTCCACCCTCTGTATGCATGCCCCTCCCCAAGTCCACTGATAGGAGAGGTCTTCCTCTCCTTCCTTCTGATACTAGTCTGTTAGGTCTCATCAGGAGTGGCTGCATTGTCTTCCTCTATGGCCTGGTAATGCTGCTTCCCCCTCAGGGGGAGGTGATCAAAGAACAGGCCAATCAGTTCATGTCAGAGACAGTCCCTGTTCCTATTACAATGGAACCCACTTGGATACTGAATTGCCATGGACTACATCTGTGCAGGGGTCTTAGGTTTCTCCATGTATAGTCCTTGGTTGCAATATCAGTCTCAGGAAAGACCCCTGTGCTCAGATTTTTTGGTTCTGTTGCTCTCCTTTTAGAGTTCTTGTCCTCTCCAGATCTTACTGTTTCCCACTTCTTTCATAAGATTCCCTGAACTCTGCCCAAAGGTTGCCCATAAGTCTTATCATCTGCATTGATAGTCTGCAGGGCAGAGCCTTTCAGAGGTCCTCTGTGTCAGGCTCCTGACTTGTTCCCTCTTTTCTCCTTCTTATGATGTCCATCCTTTTTGCCTTTCTGGACAGGAATTGAGCATTTTAGCAAGAGTCCTCCCCCTTGATTAGTTTCTTTAGGTGTACAGATTTTAGTAGGTTTATCCTATATTATATGTCTATATGAGAGAGTATATACCATGTGCATATTTCTCCTTCTGGAATAGCTCACTCAGGATGATCTTTTCCAGATCCCACCATTTACCTGCAAATTTCATGATTTCCTTGTTTTTCATTGCTGAGTAATATTTCACTGTGTAGATATACCACAATTTGTGCATCCATTCCTCCACTGAGGGGCATCTGGGCTGTTTCCAGCTTCTGGCTATTACAAATAAGGCACTTCCTCAAGATTCTGCTATACCACTCCTAGGCATATACCCAAAAGAGTCTCAAGTCCACAATAAGGACGTTTGCTCAACCATGTTTGTAGCAGCCTTATTTGTAATAGCCAGAGGCTGGATCCTAAACTTTTGATCCTCCTGCCTCCACCTTCTGAGTGCTGAGATTGCAGAAGTGCATGTGGTGCTAGGGAATGAACCTTGTACACACTGGGTGGCCATGCCAGCAACCGAGCTACATGCCCCGCCCAGAACCCCACACGTTTTAACTTTAAAGTTCAGAGTGGTCTATGCTTTAATCTGGTTTAAGACATTCATCTTAGTTTTAGCACTCTGCAATGTTTTCAGTTTTTGTTTGTTTGGGTTTTTTTTGTTTTTCAAGACAAGTTTTTTTTGTATATCCCTGGCTGTCCTGGAGCTGGCTTTGTAAACCAGGCTGGCCTCAAAGTCAGAGATTCACCTCCCTCTGTTTCCCGAGGGCTGGGATAAAGCATGTGTGCCACCACTGCCCAGCTATATTTTTAATGTCTGTGGAGAGACATTAAAAATATAGTAGCTCAGAAACTGGTAGGAGAAAAGGGCTGGGGAGGGAATCGGTCACTCCTCCTTAACTCTGGGTTTGGTACTAAGGACTTTTTGGACCGTCTGGATTTTCCAGACAAAGCATGTTCTCCTTGAGAAGCTATGTGAAGGTGATTGACAGCTATTCAAAGATCAGGTGATGGCATGACTGGGTTCCCTGGAAGTCATTACTAACTGAGGCAGGGTTCAGCATACTATGTATTTATAGGAAAGCAGTACCCATGAAGGAAAAAAGGGAGAGAGGAAGAAGGAGAGCTATGATGGAGGCCCAACTAAGCCTTGATCAAGCCAGTGGGGATCTCACAGGAATAGAGCCCTCTGTGTCACACTGCTTGAAGCAGAAATCTTGCCTGAGGGTCATGCCTGAGGGAAATGGAAAAGAGAAGGGGAGGAAGCTTCAGTTGAGACAGATATCAAAGAAGCTGAGTCTCTCTGCTGATCACTCTGCCTGCTGCAGAGAACCACTTCCTCCTTTAAGGAGGATATGGGTAGCAGATCTCCACATCTTCCTTTAGGACCAGTGATACAAGCAGAGTGGCTTCAGAAGGGTAACTCCAAGAAGGGTAGCTCCAGAGGGGTAAGTGGGGAGGAGGAGCTGACCAGTTAAGAGCATCCTTGGGAGCTGCCAAAGTTTGTTGCCTCTTCCTTCTTAGAACTTCTTTTTAGGGCACAGGCTGAGGAACAGTGCAAAAGTGATATGCCCTGGCTTTTCCTCCAGTGATGCACCCAGCCTTTATGGGGATAAATTGTCATCATTTTCTACAGATCAGCCAGCATTATCACATGGTACCTCTTGTGCCTGATGTCTGGCAAATCTCCATGATGCATTATAGCAGGTTGCATAGCATTAGCTTGCACTCCGCCCTGTGTTGTGCAGCAAGCCTCAGGACACTGCCAGCTCTCATGCACACATTCCCTCAAAACAGTCCATGTGGCTTCTCCTCCTCCTCTCATCCACCTTCCCTGCCAGCCACCATGCCTCCCCTGCTTCTCTCTTCCACTCTCCTTCAGACCTCCCATTGAATAGTGCCAGGAAATGGAGAAAGAAGGCAGATTAATTCGTTATTTCCTGAGTTTAATCCTATTTCCTTTTGTCCCCATCTGTGCTTGCTAGTTTTTGTCAACTTGACACAAGCTAGAATCATCTGAGAAGAGGGAACACCAGCTGAGGAAATGTCCTTCAGAAGATCATCTTCTGTGGTATTTTCTTGATTAATGATTGATATGGGAGGGCCCATTCCACTGTGGGGGTACCAGCCCTGGCCAGGTGGTCCTAGGGTACATAAGAAAATAAACCGAGCAAATCGGTAAGTAGCATTACTCTATAGCTCTTGCTTCAGCTCTGGCCTCCACATTGCTGCCTTGAGTACCTGCCCTGATTATCCTCAGTGACACGGAGTAGCCTGAGAGTTAGAAGTTGAAATAAACCCTTTCCTGTCAAGTTACTTCCGATCATGATGGTTTATCAGAGCAATAGAAACCCTCACTGAAACACCTCCCAAGTCTACTATTCCCAATACGAGGCAGGGACATTTGCTGACTCCTTTGGAGACTGGTTTCTTCTCAACAGAACTATCCTGACCTGCCAAGGCCACAGCATCCCCTGACAGACATCTTCCTCTGAGGAGGCTGTTGTTACTGAGCCTGGACCCTACCTTGCAGCCTTCAAAAGGCCAGTCCAGAGGACATGACTGGTAGCTGTATAAAGGTCAAATAATCTTTAGGCCTTCTGGGAAATACTATTAGGCAGACACAGGTAAGCTTACTAAAGTGACAAATGTTTTTTTTCATCCAAAAGAAACTTTGTTTACATCTGACAAGGAGGCAAAGAAGGCATTTTCCAGCACACCCTGATATGAGGGCCTCTCTTGTGGTATATTTTACTATTCTTGTTGGGTTGTCCACAGAAGAACAGACAAGCATAAATCTAGCTAGGGAATATCTGAAGCTCAAATCAAAAGGTAATCAGCACTCAGAACATTTCTCCCTAAAGGAGGTTGGGCAGAAGGCTTTCAGCTGGTTGGAAAATACTCTACTTTTCTAACGCCTCCTTAGTGTGTGTGTGTGTGTGTGTGTGTGTGTGTGTGTGTGTGTGTGTGTACATCCATGTGCAAATGATATAGAAACCAGGTCATTACAAGCATCGTTATTCAGACACTACCTGTATGAGACTTGGAAGCCTTTGTGCTAACTAAGGAAACCTGGAGTCGACAGCACACAGAATTGTTGCTCCTTTAAGGGAAGGAATGTAAGACCAGTAACCGTAACCTGCCCGGAACGCTGGGAGCAGATGTGCTTACCAGGTGGTGACCTTTGCACTCTCTGTGTTACTAGAGACCAGATCATTATCATAAATTTGTTTTCCTCAGTCAATCTATAGAACCTATCTTTATGGGCTTTACAAAGAGTTTCGATGTAGTCACATCTGGTCTGTATTTAGCACACTTTGGTCCTAAAGAAGATTTATGTAAGTTTTGTTTTGCAAGCAGGATTGAGTTAATTGTCACCAGAATAGTTTTCACCAAATTGCGCTGTACTTAAATATGCCTAAAATAAACTATTCAAGGTCACATTCCAGAAGTTTGAATCAATGCCAGCTACTGAGTCATGGTGAACAGAACTGCTTTCTTACCTCTCATGGCTTGACACTCTGCTGGTTGTGAAAGTCACAGAGGCCCCTGAAGCTACCTGCTTCAGTGTGTGTGTGTGTGTGTGTGTGTGTGTGTGTGTGTGTCTGTGTGTTTGTATGCATGTGTGTTAGATTTGTTTTAGTCAACACGAGTCTCCATTGGCCTACACTAGCTGATCAATAAGCCTTGGGGATCTACCAGTCTCTGCCTTTCCAAAACCAAATTACAAATAGGTGTTCCTCTGCTCAGCTTCAATGTCCTATGCTTCTAGGGATCAAGCACTGGTCTTCACCCCGACCTGGCATCTTGCAGTCGTCAGGCCAGAATGGCCAACGCCGTGTTTGGACAGCAGCATTAAAGGAGACAGTTTACAAGCAACCCTCCTGGTCGGCAGCTCATCTCAAAAGACACTGTGATACGCAACATCAGTCACCAAGAGAAGCCATCTGTTGGATACATTCTAATGGAGTAGATACTGTATACACCAGGCACCATCTACACATTGGAAACACAGCAATGGAAAAATAAAACAGTTGCTGTGTCTCCCTTGACTGAAATTTACTTTCTAAAAGGAAGCCAGATAGTAAACAAACAAATAATAAATCTGTCAGGTAATACCATGCAAAAACAAAGCAGATGACAGTAACAGCAAAAACAAAAGCAGGTGTTTGCTCCTAGAGCATAGTCTGACAAGTTCCCTGATAGGCTTCTGGTGTGCTCCTGCCTAAAGTAGTAGCTGCCTGCATAGCTGAAGGAACACTGGTTCAGAGAGAACATCCCATAGGCACCTGCTGTGAGAATATGATTCCATGTTTGAAACGCAGCAAGTAGGTCTGTGTGGCTGGAGCACAGCAGAGCGTGGGAAGACTGCTGCTAAAGGGGCCGTGGAGCCAGGTGATGAAGAATATGCCAGGCTGTCTTCAGAAGCTGAGTTTGGGTTTTATTCTAAATGAGACAAGAAATTAGCACAAAGTATTACCATGCTTTTGAAGGGTCACTTTAGTTGTTATGTTCAGAGAAAAGTTATTTAAAGAAGGCAGAATGAAAAGTATAACTGCACAAGATCACAGGGTCCTAATGAGGAAGGCGGGGTTTGACCTGGGTTCTTAACAGTGTACTTATGAAAAGTGGCCAGTTATAGGTATGCATGTAAGTTATGTTTACAAGAATCACACTGATCAGGTGTGAGATGGGAAACAAAGATGAAGACAGTAACAATATCCAAGTTTTGTCAGGAGGAATTGTAATGACAGACTGGGCAATGGGACACGATAGCTGGTGAGATCTAGAGTCTTAATGTGGCATGTAAAGTTGAGTCTGTCAGACATGCCAGCAGAGGAATATGAGAGTGAGAAGATGAAAGGGATCCAGCCGAAGGACCGGAAGGAAGGGAACTGCCTGGGAGGTGGGCGGAGAGGATGAAGTGGCTGTGGAATGCGGTTAATGAGGTAGGAAAGAGCTTCCAGGAGGAGGGAGTGGTGAAGTGTGTGGCGCTGATGCACACTTGGGATAGGGGTAAGATGACGAGGACCTTGGATTTGATTGCAGTGGTGGTGATTGGCAACCATGACAACAGAGTTCCAGAAACAGAAACCTGACTGAAGCATATTCTATTAAGATTGGGGGGGGGGGGGGGAGAAGACAATTAGACATGTTTGGAAGAAGTTGGCTCTCAAGGGAGCAGAAGAAAAGGGAAGTAGCTGAGCTGCTGAATGAGCGGTAGATGGTGGGTCATCCTGCGGTGAATCAATCTGATTCTTCACTGAGTGAGGTAAGTAAGGGCTTACTGGGGAGCTGAGCACTTGCTGAAAGAAAAGAGGAAAATGTGTGCCTATAAAGATTCTCTCATTTCAGTCTCTCATGTGCTGTCTCTCTATGTGTGTGTGTTTCTGTCTCTCTGTCTCTGTCTTCATCTCTCTCTCTCTCTCTCTCTGTGTCTTTATGTGTGTCTATCTGTCTGTTTCTGTTTCTCTATGTGTATCTCTCTGTCTTTCTGTGTATCTGTCTTCCTCTGTCTCTGGGTCTGTGTGTCTCTCCGTGTGTCCTTGTCTGTCTGTCTGTCATTCACTCCTTTAATAAAAGAACCGCTTTCCAGCAGGGATATGTTACACTGAAAAATCACATTTGCCAACCTTCCTTGGAATGACTCTAACTTTTGGGAACCATCACCAGGCACACACCACTGTCACCAGCTTGAATAAATATGATACTCCTGTGTACCATAAAGAGTCTCCCATCAATTTTTTTCCCCATCAAATTTTTAACATTCTATTCAAAATCCTTTTGAAACATGGTCACATTGCAAAGCAATAGAATGAAGCAAAGGACATACAGGGCAGATGTGCTGCACTAAAGGGAGGAATGACAGCCATTTGGAACACCAGGGGCAGGAAGTTCCTCCTAGAGTTAGACTCCAAAGGGAGTCACCCTTAGGAACCTGACCAGATTCACTGGGAACAGCTGATGGATGTTTTCCTAAGTGCTCAAGGACCTCTGTAGAGACCTTACTCCCTCAGCCTGTGAGCATAGCCTCCTTACACACAATCACTATCTCACTTCCATTTTCTTTGACCATTCAGGATGTTCATTTATTTCAAGGTGGGAGAGAAAAAAATGGATGGATTCTTTTTCTTTTGGTTTGGTTTATTTGAGACAGGGTTTCTCTAAGTATCCTTGGCTGTCTTAGAACTTACTCTGCAGACCAGGCTGGCCTTGAACTTAGGGATCCACCCCGCAAGTGCTGGGATTAAAGGCATGCACTACCACACATGGCTAATGAATGGATTTTTTAATAGAGCTTATTTAATCATAAATAAGTTTAGAGCCTGCTTTAATAGTATAAATAGGAAATTATTCTTTGTGAAAATACGATAGAAAATCTTGCATTTAAATCAATGTTTTGGATAAGTCGGTCCACTTTGCCGTTGAGGTTCAAGAAGAAGAACATGGAATGGGCTGTTAGTACACAATGCAGAGAAGTGATGGTGTCACCTCTTCCATAGCTTTATCAGCTGCTGGTATCCTCTCTTTCTCTGTGAACTGCTGTAATCCTTCAAACACAGGGAAGGCCAGATGGTCAGAATTTTGAATAAGGTTATTTTATATTGAAAAAAAAAACTCATTACAGAAGAAAAACATTTGTGTGAAAAGCCCTCTACATGTGGTCTAGTTTAATTTCACTATGTTAATAAGTTGATTTAGCAGAATGTAAGGTGATTTCTCTAGGTTACCAATTTGCTACATAAATGAATAATTTGAGGTTTAGATGAATTGTATGCCTATTAAGTTACAGAGAAAGCTAAGTACAGAGTGATGATTATAAGTTCCATTTCTTCTACCCCTTAACTAGACATGATTTTAAAAAAGAAAACGCTAATTGCTTTTCGTGTATTGTAAAAAAAAAAAAGTCCCCATCCTCAGATCAGATGCTTGACTCTAGGCTAAAGTTAATTGGCTTTAGAGCAGGGGTATTGTGTGCTGGGAACTGCACTCATTTAAATGTTTCTCTGGATACTACATGACTACATGACTTTGGGGACTAAAAAGAGGAACTTCCAAAAAAAAAAAAAAAAAAAAAAAAAAAACTAGTCTTCAGTATCCTTAATAGTTAAGGGAGAACTTTTATTTTTTTAAAGTTTACCTGCTTGTACAGACAAATACTTTGCATTTTACTATTTACCCCAGGTGCCATGCAGCCTTACAGAATAAACAAGATGTTTAAATATTTACTAACCACACACATAACCAAACAGCATGCTAAAAGCAAAGCAGAAAGAAGGAGAAAGAAAGAGGAGAGGTAAAGAGGAGGGAGAAGTCTAGAACATTCTAGGGATCCTCTAAACTGTTTCAGCGTCTGTGCCTGGGCTCCCATGGTGCACCATCATCAGCATAGTCGCAAGCTCCAGGTGATGTCAGTGGAAGCACAGAAGCCATGTGGTCTTGCCCAAGTGGAAGCCACACCCTCACGACACAAGCTGACCCAAGCCAGCTGATCGCAAGAACTGCTTACGGTGTTGCCAACAGAGATCTTCAAGAGCATTACTGTTGTTTCCTTATTTCAAAAGCATAATCCACGTCACTCTGTTGGAGAGGGACACAGCGTGGAGTCTCACTGTAAATACAGCGGAAGTTGCATATGAAAATTCACTGTGTTTTTTTTCTTTTTTTAACTCTGAAACATAGAGGACATCTGGAGTCTTGTTTGTTTTGTACTCTTTTTGTGTTTTGTTGTGCTTTTGTTTTGTTTTCTCATCGCTGAACATCGGACCACAGGCTTACCAATGCTTGGCAGATGCTAAACTCAGACATCAGTAAAGGCCTGGTCAAGAGATGAAATCTCTGGCCTACATGGAGACCTAACCTCCCAGTTGGGCAAATCAGATCTGGAAGGCAGGACAATCCCTAGAATATGGGTTTACCTAAATCCATGCTAAAGAGTTGGATGGAATAATCATGCCTTTAAGGAGATGCTGTATTTGCATCTCCTGAATCCCCTGCTTGCTAGTGCAGCCTCTTACAAAGGATAGCCATGGTGCTTCCAAATCTGCCAACTTCTCCAACGTACTAGAAGAGCTTTTCCTCTCCTTCTACCTTTTTTCTAAGCATGCTTTCTCTAGTGCTTTGGCTGTTCACTTGCTCTCCATAGCTCTCCCCCGTTCATCACTACATGGTTGCCCTCCGTGCCTGCTTATCTTCACTCAACCTGTTTGCTGATATCCCAACAGATCAGTGCTCTAAAGCAAACAGTCTTTTTTAAAGGAGATATCTTTTAGTGTGCAAAGAGCACAGTTTCTAAGGGGTAGCCAGCATAAGAGAGAGCTGTTAGCACCCAGGTGAGAGTTCTAGGTAAGGAAGAAGCTTTGGGAAGCTGTGAACCAGACACTGAAAGAGTGTTTTATGAAGCGGTGATTCTTTGTTCAATGACACAGGCAAACAGCCGCTGAGCAAGAGAAAACAATGGAAAATTAATAAGATAGGCAGGGGGAAAGACCATCACTATGGAATCCACAGGATTTCAAGAAACAGCCACACACATGACAAAGTCAAATTGCCTACAGAATAGTGCTCATTTGCCTGAAGATATCACAAGTAAAAGTGGTTTTTTAAAACAATAAATAATGTGTACTTGGAACCAAACTGTTTACAACCCTGAAATTTAATGGTATTTGCACTCCTCACATACCTGAAATTAAAAAAAATACACATCATAAAACTGCCTTAATATTTCATGCACAAAAGGAAATTCTTCAAGATAAGAAAATCAATAAACCAACTCGAATTTTGTACTTAGTTTTTTAACTTTGCTCACTCCTTAAGCTTGGTTGTAAATTATATCCTTTGCATGAGATAACTGAAAGGCATCAAGATTAAGACACTCAAGGTGAAATCTCAGGGTCATTTTGATTTGCATTTCCCTGATGACTAACGACGTTGAGCATTTCTTTAAGTATTTCTCTGCCATTCGATATTCCTCTACAGAGAATTCTCTGTTTAGCTCTGTTCCCCATTTTGTAATTGGATTACTTGATTTGTTGCTTTTTAACTTCTTGAGTTCTTTATATATACTAGATATTAGCCCTCTGTCAGATATAGGATTGGTGAAGATACTTTCCCAGCCTGTAGACTGTTGTTTTGTTATGAGGACAGTGTCCTTTGCTTTACAGAAGCTTTCCAGTTTCATGAAGTCCCATTTATTGATTGTTTATCTTAGAGTCTGTGCTGTTGGTGTTCTGTTCAGGAACTTGTCTCCTGTACCAATGAGTTCCAAGCTCTTCCCCACCTTTTCTTCTAATAGGTTTAGTGTGTCTGGTTTTATACTGAGGTCTTTGACCCACTTGGACTTTAGTTTTGTGCAGGGTGAAAAGCATGTATCTATTTGCATTTTTCTACATGTAGCCATCCAGTTAGACCAGCACCATTTGTTGAAGATGCTGTTTTCCATTGTATGGTTTTGGCATCTTTGTCAAAAATCAGGTGTACATAGATGTGTGGGTTTATTTCTGGGTCTTCTATTTGGTTCCATTGATCCACCATTTTGTTTATGTGCCAGTACCATGTAGTTTTTATTACTGTTGCTCTATAGTACAGCTTGAGATCAGGGATGGAGATACCTCCAGAAGCTCTTTCATTGTAAAGGATTGTTTTGGCAATTCTGGGTTTCTTGTTATTCCATATGAAGTTGAGAATTTTTCTTTCCAGGTCTGTAAAGAATTGTGTTGGTAATTTCATGGGAATTGCATTGAATCTGTAGATTGCTTTTGGTAAGATGGCCATTTTTATTATGTTAATCCTGCCAAGCCATGAGCATGATCTTTCCATCTTCTGATATCTTCTTCTAATTCTTTCTTCAGAGACTTGAAATTTTTTTCATACAAGTCTTTGACTTGCTTTGTTTAGGGTACACCAAGGTACTTTGTCTTTTGTGGCTATTGTGAAGGGTATTGTTTCCCTAATTTCTTTCTCAGCCCTTTTGTTCACCTTACACCCATTAGAATGGCTAAAATAAAAAACTCAAGTGACAACACATGCTGGAGAGGTTGTGGAGAAAAGGCAACCCTCCTCCACTCCTGGTGGGAATGTAAACTTGTAGAACCACTCTAGAAATCAATCTGGTGCTTTCTCAGACAACTAGGAATAGTGCTTCCTCAAGATCCAGCTATACCTCTCCTAGGCATATATCCAAAAGAGGCTCAAGTACACAATAAAGACATTCACTCAACCATGTTTGTAGATTTATTTGTAATAGCCATTAGCTGGAAATATCCCAGATGCCCCTCAACTGAGGAATGGATATAGAAAGTATGGTACATCTACACAATGAAATACTACTCAGCAATAAAAATCAAGGAAATCATGAAATTTGCAGGTAAATGGTGGGAACTGGAAAAGATCATCCTGAGTGAGCTATCTCAGAAGCAGAAAGACACACATGATATATACTCACTCATATAGTCATATAATATAGGATAAACCTACTAAAATCTGTACACCTAAAGAAACTAATCAAGAGGGAGGATTCTGACTAAAATGCTCTATCACCATCCCGAAAGGCAAAGAAGATGGACATCAGAAGAAGGAGAAAAGAGGGAACAAGTCAGGAGCCTGCCACAGAAGGCCTCTGAAAGGCTCTGCCCTGCAGACTTTCAATGCAGATGATAAGACTTATGACCAACCTTTGGGTAGAATGCAGGGAATCTTATGAAATAAGTGGGAAACAGTAAAATCTGGAGAGGACAGGAGGTCCACAAGTAGAGCAACAGAACCAAAAAATCTGGGCACAGGGGTCTTCTCTGAGACTGATACTCCAACCAAGTAGCATGCATGGAGATAACCTAGAACCCCTGCACAGATGTAACCCATGGCAGTTCAGTATCCAAGTGGGTTCCATAGTAATGAGAACAGGGACTGTCTCTGATATGAACTGATTGGCCTGCTCTTTGATCACCTCCCCCTGAGGGGGGAGTAGCCTTACCAGGCCACAGAGGAAGACAGTGCAGCCACTCCTGATGAGACCTAATAGACTAGGATCAGAAGGAAGGAAAAGAAGTCCCTATCAGTGGACTCTGAGAGGGGCATGCATGGAAAAGGGGGAAGAAGGGAGAGGTTGGGAGGGGAGCAGGGAGGGAGCTACAGGGGGGGATACAAAGTGAATGAAGTGTAATTAATTTAAAAAAAAGACACTCAAGGGACAAGCAACTCCCTCAAACAGCCACAACCTTTTCTCAGGTGTACGCCACTTTCCCTTGGTTTTAAGAGCGGCTTTCTTCCAAAATGCCCACAATTATGTTTAAAGTGAATCTTTTTTCTCTCTCTCTACTCAATAAATTAATTGGCATTATCGTGAAATTCTTTTCTTCCCCATACAGTGGAGGCCACTAAGCAGGAAGCTACTCAGGCTGCCAGAGGCTGGGCTGCCCCTCCTGACCACTGTTAGCTAAGCCTGAAAAGGAGGCTTTGTGAGGAAGGGATACCCAGTTTCACTCACAGAATTCTGCTGGGGTGTCCCACTGGTGACCCGTTGGGACACAAGACAGCAAAGGGACACAGCACTCTGTCACAGACTGGATAGCTATCACTGCAAGGGAGAATGGAAACCAGCACCGTTACAGTCATGTCACAAGCCACAAGCCTGTCTCACCACCTGTGGTTAGAGCATACCACCTTCTGGACCCCTTTCTGCCTGCATAGTAACTGCATCCCAAAGATTTCTTGGAATATATCTATTCTTAAGACATATTTTTCCCCAGATTGTAGTTGCACTGATTCATGGAGGACTTGGAAGCACAGGGTCTACAAATAGCATCTCCCTTCTAATGATGAGTCCTGCCTTACCAGTGAGTAGACAAGTAGACACGCAAATTCTAAGTCTTTCAGTAACATTCCTATTGTGTTCTTCTCCAAAGAAAAGCCAGTTTTACTTCCATTACCTTCAATTCAATCCCTCTGCAATACACACCCCCAGACTTTGTGGCTTTTATTTTGAATTAGATGAAAGAGCTGCCTGTGTCTGCTGTGTAGGAGAATTCAGTGGGGGACACTGGGAGTTTGGCACTTGGGGTTGAACCCAGAGACTTGCACATGAAAATGAGTTAGCTTTAATATTCGTTGAAGAAGCAACAATTTCTGAAAATAATCATTTAGAAGAAATCTCATTAATTTTCCTGTCAGGAGGCTCTTTGAATGTTTAAGCAAAATTTTCCAATCCTACCCTAACAATCCTACCCTATCTGTGGGTTTAACAGATCAATAACTTATTTCAAGAGATTAAAAATAAGCACCAGGACCTGTGTTTGGTCCTCAGCTCTGAAAGCAGATTCCTTGTTATAGAAAGTTTGTCGAATAAAAGCAGACTGGTGGCATACTAAGAAAAGCCTCTGGCTTAGCTTGGCAACATCTGAAATGTTAATTCCTAATCAAGTTTTGTAATCCTATTTTTGTGTTCTTTTTGTTGGTGTGGCCAGGACTCACAAACTCTGAGATCCTGTGTTTGTCAGCCATTGCATTTGGCTTTATGGTATTATCCGTGCTATTTTTCACTCTGTCAGACATAGTGTAGAGAGCATCACCGGTTGTGAAACACACTGAGTGAATGTTGGATGAAAGGCTTGGGGTACTTCTAAGGTCTCCTGGAAAGAGAGGGAGAGAGAAAATGTGGGTATGTTCTACTTCCAGCAACTGACTGAAAGCAAGCAAAGCCCAATACTCTAGAAATATTCATTCATGGCTGTAGATTTGAGGAGTCAACTTCCATTTTGATTGGACAATATGTTGTCTTTTAAAACTGCATTATTAAAGGGCTAGCCCTGGTCAGTACCTACTTTTTCTCCCTTACCTCCCACCTCCTAAGCAGAATCTTCCAGTCATTACAAGTCTGCATCTGGATGTACCATGCCTGCCCTGGAGCCCTGCTACACTGCAATCAACTGACTGCTGAAGCCTTTTGGTGCTTCTGCGGGTGTAAATGAACTGAGTTCAAGTGGCCACCAGGGGGTGGGGTCCAGGAAAATGGGTTTAGGGGTATTGGGAACTGACCATTATGGATAGGGATGGGCTAGATGTCTAAAGGGGTTCATAGGCGATAGGAAAGCAAGTGTTCTACCAGAAACTACTTATTTCCTGTCCTGGGAATAGGGGTGGTATAGACTTAGGTTGGCCAACTGTCCAGAAAGAGATTATGCAGGAGTGAAAGCAGGTGAAGACCTTTATGCTGAGTGTAACTACATCGAGAAGAATAAAGAGGACTGTTTATGCAAGGCCTGCCTTGGAAGACCTGACAATGTCCATGGGGTTTTATAAAAAGGTGGAAACAAAGGCAGAGTCTGGATTTATGACGCTGGCAAAGTAAGTGATCCTGCTTGGACTGAAATCTCATGAATCATCTCTCAATCCATTATCTCGGGCCCCCTCAGAGCCTGTGGTCATCAACAAGGTTTCTGCTGCTTTGGGGTTGGTTTAGTCTCTTGTCAAAATGTGCTTACAGTCCTATTATTTTTGGAATACAAGGAGATCTCAGAAAGAAAATAACAGATCAAAAGGCAAGGTGGAGTCAGCCAGATTCTCCAAGGAAATGGAGTCGGGCCAGTGACTGGTGCTTCCTCAGTTTAGGGGTTATTTCTCTTCTTACAGTGGTCATGCAGCGCAGCATCATTGTGACATGTGGTGTCAGAGCCATCACAGATCACGCAGTGATGGACACTGGAGGTACGAGGGGACAGAAGTTCAAAGAAGGTTAAGGCTGAAGTCTGTCAAACAATCTGGATGTGATCTGGCCAGCATTTACCTTATATTCATTTTTATGTCACAAAGTCTCTCTCCCTCCCTCCCTCCCTCCCTCCCTCCCTCTCTTTCCCTCCCTCCTTTTCTTCTGAAACAGGATCTCATTATATTGCTCATGCTGCCTTGAACCCTTGGTTCACACAACCTTCCTGCCTCAGTCTCCTTAGTTTCTGGGATGACAAGTATATCACCATGCCTGGCTTCTGTGTTAGAAAGTTTAAAAATATGATAATAATTATATGTATACATAATTTTTGTTTGTGTTTTCTTTTGTGTTATTTTTGAAGCATGGTCTTTCTACATTGCCTAGCCCAGGCTACCCCCTTATTTGTGATCCTCCTGCCTCTACCATTGAATATGGGGATTACAGGTAAGACTCTCACACGTAGATTAAAAAACTGTTAAATTATATTTGGAAAAATAAGAACAGTTGATTCTGAAAGTGAAAGGTAGACCGAGGTGGGATGAGGGGAAGAGGTAGTTAGGATCACAATCTGACAAAACAAAGCCACGGATCTACACAATGACTTAAGACAGGGCTTTGCTAGAAATGCAGTTTCTGAGAGATTCTAGAGAAGGCCACACTTACAGCTGGTAAAGAAGGACGGCCTCATTTGTTTAGATTTTAAACATAACCCATTGCCATTTTAAAGTTATTTTAAACATCTCTCTATGAAAGTCAGTTTCTATCCATTGGCAGCCTTTTCAGCAAGAGTTTTAACTGTGCTGAAACTCTCAGCATGGTTGAAGAAAGAAAGTAGAGAAGATATCAGAAGATGGACAGATCTTCCATGCTCATGAATTGGTTAGTGTAACATGGTACAATATAGTTAAAATGCCCATCCTACCAAAAGCAATCTACAGATTCAACAGATTTGATGCAATCCCTACTAAAATTCCAATACAATTCCTCACAAACCTTGAAAGGACAATTCTCACATTCATATGAAAAAACAAAAACCTAGGATAGCTAGAACAATACAAAAACTGTTAGAAATCTTGCCATTGCCAATTTCAAGTTGTACTAGAAACTATAGTAATAAAAATAGTGTGGTGTTGGCATAAAAACAAACATATAGATCATTTTAATCAAATTGAAGCATCAGACATAAATCCATACACCTATGGACACATGACTTTTTTTAATTACATATTTTATTGGGTGGGGGGGATGAGAGATAAATGAGTCAGAACAGGAAAAACAGCAGTTCTCATCTGTATGACAGTGACTTTGCCTCTGCGTGTTTTTGATGGGAAGACACCAAAGTTTATAGAATCCTGTCTCTACACCAAAGAAAGAGAAACCTGTGAACATTTTAAGTTTCTTAGTGGAACATAATTTTTTATGATTAAGTTATTTATTTACCCTACATCTTGATCACAGCCTCCCATCCCTCCTCCTCTCCCAGTCGCTCCCTCTCACCACCTCCCTAACATCCCATCTTCTCCCTTTCTCCTCAGAAAAGGGGAGGTGCTCCCATGGATATCAACTGACTTGGCATGTCAAGTTGCAGTAGGACTAGGTGAAGATCTTCTCCTATTGAAATTAGACAAGACAGCCCACTTAGGGGAAAGGATCCAAAAACAGGCAACAGAGTCAGAGACAGCCCCCTGCTCTTGCTGTTAGGAGTCCTACATGAAGGCCAACTGCACAACTGTTACATATGTGCAGAGGACCTAGGTCCATCCTGTTCACACTCTCTGGATGGTGGCTCAGTCTCTTTGGGCTTTCATGGGCCCAAGTTAGCTGACTCTGTAGGTTTTCTTGCAATGTACTTAACCTCTCTGACTCCTTCAGCCCTTCTCCCTTTTCCACTGGATTCCCCAAGCTCTGCCTAATGTTTGGCTGTGGATCTGTGCATCTGTTTTCATCAATTCCTGGGTTAAGTCTCTCTGATGACAGGTATGCTAGGCTCCTGTCTGCAGGTACAGCAGAGTATCAGTGTAACAGTGCAACAGAGTAACAGTGAAGGGTGGGCTCCTTCTCAAGGCATGGGTCTCAAGCAGGGCCACTCATTGGTTGGCCATTCCCTCAATTTCTGCTGCATCCTTTACCCTTGAACATTTTGTAGGCAGGACAAATTGTGAGTCTAATGTTTTGTGGCTGGGTTGATGCACACCTGGTTTTTAATAAAGAAGCCAGAAGTACACACTGGAACTAAGACAGCATGCTCAAAAAATGGTGCTAGTCAAACTATATAGCTGTATGTAAATATTCAAATAGGCCCATACTTGTTACCCTGAACAAAACTCAATTCTAAATGGATCAAAGACCTTAGCATTAAACTAGACACACTGAACCTGGTAGAAGAGAATGGGGGGAAGCTCCTTGAACTCCTTGACAGAGGAACAGGCTTCTTGAACAGAATAGCACAGCACTAAGATCAACAAGTGGTAAGTGGGACCTCGTGAAACTGAAAATTTTTTGTAAGGCAAAGAACACTGACATTCAGACAAAGCGGCAACCTACTGACTGGGAAAGGATGTTTACCAACTCTACAACCAAGAGAGGATTAATATTCAAAGTAGATAAAGAACTGAAGAAATTATATATCAAAAAACTCAATAATCTCATTTAAAGGTGGAATATAAATTTAAGCAGAAAATTCTCAATAGAGGAAACTCAAATTCCCAAGAAACACTTAAAGACGTATTCAGCATCGTTCCCCATGAGGGAAATGCAAATCAAAACTACTTTGAGATTTTCTTTTACATCTGTAGGAATGGTTAAATCAGTAACACAACTGACAGCTAATTCTGGTGAAGTTGTGGAGCAAGGAAAACACTCCCCCATTGCTGGTGGGAGTACAAACTTGAACAGCCACTTTGGAAAGCAACATGATAGTTCCCTGGAAAGATGGGACTCAGTCTACCTCAAGATCCAGGTATTCCACTCTTGGGCATATACTCAATTCATGCTTCATCCTACCACAAGGGCACTTGTTCAGCCATGTTCCTAGCCAGAGACTGGAAACAGCCTAGATGTTCCTGTACAGAAGAATGGATAAAGAAAAAGTGGTACATTTATACAATGCAGTATCACTCAGCTGTTTAAAAAATGACATTGTGAAAATCATGCAAGTGCATGGAACTAGGAAGAAGACAAACATGGTATGTATTCG
Organism: Psammomys obesus; assembly: GCF_907164565.1. Lineage (NCBI taxonomy): Eukaryota > Metazoa > Chordata > Mammalia > Rodentia > Muridae > Psammomys > Psammomys obesus. Next base: position 7,485,441 of record NW_026585742.1, read on the forward strand.
CTTATATGTGAATATTAGCTGTTAAATAAATAACAAGCTACAATCCATAGACCCAGGAAGGTTAGATATAGAAAAAAGGAACTAGGAGAAACACATGGATCTTTCTGGGAGGATGAAATCAATTTTATCCGTGAACTAGAAGCAGGAGGGATGGGAACCATAGAGTCAGGTGGTGATGGATGGAAATGGGCTTGGGAAAGAAATGAGAAACACTTGAGGGGTGGTAAAAAAAAATAAACAAAAAAAGAACCTAGAGCAGTGGAAACTTCCTAAAATGTATGAAGGTGATCCTGATGAAGTCTCCAAATAATGAAGGAGACAGCTTTCCAATTGGCTGTCTCGTCACCAAATGAAGCTTCTAGTACCAATATTTAGTTATAGCTATGTAACTAAACATACAATATTTAGTTACATAACTATATGACATTGTGAAAATTTCAGGCAAGTGGATTCAGCTAGGAAAAAAATAAATATGGTGTGTATTTGCTTATATGTGAACATTAGCTATTAAATAAATAATAAGCCACAATCCATAGACCCAGGGAGGTTAGGTATAGGAATATATATATATATATATATATATATATATATATATTATATATATATATATTACAGTTAATACAGTTAAATATATTTATATTTATATTATTTATATTTATATTATTTATATTTATATTTATATTTAGTTGTTGACCAAAGGGGTTCCATGAGAATCCCCAAACAACCAAGGCTATTGCCAAGACAAAAGGTTGCTCTCTACAAACTGACAGCAAGTCCCCATTGCTGAGGACAACACCTACACAAATCACTGAACATGGAGAAGTGAAGCTGATACCTACATGCCTTCACCCCCATGTTCTAGTGTCTTTTGTATGGAAAACTACCCTGCATGCTACAAAAAGAGAAATGTCACCCTGTCACAAACCCTTTTCTCTATAATATTCTCCTGACTGCAAAATATACTAAGGCAACGGTGGCACAAAGCTTGTGGAATTAGCCTACTGATTTCCCGTAAGGACCACTCCACAAGATGGAACCCATAACACATACTGCTTGGCTTTGCAAGAACCAGAGACTGCATAGTTCAGAGATCTAGGGTAAAGCCAACTAATTCTGGGCTGAAAAGAAAAATAAACATAGTGATAAAATGACTCTTAATGATAGTCTGTTGTATTCATAGGTCAGTGTTTTCTTCAGCCATCATCAGAGAAACTTCCTCCCGCAGCAAATGGGAACAAAAACAGAGACCCAAAAGCCAGACATTACACAAGAGACTTTGGAACACACAGCCGAAAATAGGATGTTCCCATGAATCTCTTCCCTCAGCTCAGAAAACCCTGTGGAAGAGAAGGCAGAAAGGGCCAGATGGAATGGAGGATGCCAAGAGAACAAGACCCTCTAAATCAACTAAGAAAAGCTTGTATGAACTCAGAGAAAGTGAAGAAGCAGGAACGGGACATGCTCAGGTCTGCACCAGGTGTTCTGGGTATGTATTGTAGCTTTCAGTTTAGTATTTTTATGGGATTCCCAAGTGTGTGAATGAGTGGGTCTCTGAGTCTTCTGCCCTCTCTGGGGCTCTTTTCCTTCTGTTGGTTTGCCTTGTCCAACTTCGATGATGTTTGTTTTAGCTTATATTTTATTTTTGTTAGGCTTTATATTATCTTATAAGTCTGTTCTTTTCTAATGAGTGACAGAACGGGGGAAGAAGTACGGAGGAAAAACTATAATCAGGCTATACCATATGAGAAAATAATCTATTTCCAATAAAGGGGGGGAGTATAACAGGAGTGAGACAACTCATGATCAGGATGGTATATTTTAGATGGCTCACTCATTACTACCAAGCTAAAAGTGTGTGAGTTAGCACTGAGGTTGAGTCCTTTTTATTAAAACCTAGGAAATAGTTCATGGATGGCAGTGTCTGCCTTTATTCCCAGCACCCTGGGGAGGAAGACAAAGATGGATCTCCATGAGTCATAGGCCACATTGGTCCATATGGTGAGTCCCAGGCTAGCTAGGGCTACACAGGAAGACTCTGCCTCAAACAAAACAAAACAACAAAGACTCACACAAGCGAACTTGAGAAGAGCATGCCCTGCTTTAAAGTTTCCAAGGTATGCTAAGTCTTTTTCAGATTTATTTTTTTCACTAATAATGAAAGTGCATGGCAACAAATAATACTTTTAAGCCAAAAAAAAAAAAAAAAAGAACAACGAACAACAAATCTTGCTCAACACTGCCAGAAATATCACATTATGTAATTTTAAACTATGTTATATTGCTGTACTGATAAAGACAACAACATAGTGCTGGCGCAAAAACAGACATATAGACCAATGGACTGTAATAGAGGATAAACTAATCACCCGCAAAACTTTGGACACTTCAGTTTTGACAAAAACCTAGACTGGAAGAAAAGACAACATTTTCAACAAATGATGTTGGCAAACTGGATTTTCACTGGCCGAAGAAAAAATTAAAGCCTCATCTCTCTTCCTATACAAAAACCAATTCAAAGTGAATCAAAAACCTTAATTTAAAATCCCAAACACAGAAACTGCTAGAGGAAGATATAGGGAAAACACTTCAGAATACAGATAAGGCAAAGACATTCTAACTACAACCTCAATAGCACAAAAAAACAGCACTCACACAGAGAAAGGAGAATTGAAGATCATTTTAGACATCAATACAAATAAAGCTGCAGTGTAGGGCTGAGATCAGGCATCAGTAAAGACCTTCAGAAACCATGTCTGCCTTAAAGTCTCTTTTTCCATAGAAGAAAAGGTGAGTTTAACCATGCACCACAATCTTCCTGCAGGGAGAGCTTAAGTATCAGATGTTTTCAGTAAATTGGTTTATCACAAGTGCTTCACAAAAAAAGTGGGGAGACTAGATCTTAGCCAAAAAAAAAGCACCAGAAACAATGTGTTACAAGGAAGATTCAAAACCCAGATATACTGCGGACACAGTGTCTTCAGAAATGTTGGTGTTCCAATATAGAACTAGCAAACTGCATCTAGGTTGTGCTGGGCTAACATGCTAAGAACAACATTGTGTGGGGAGACATAACCATGCATTCACTCGAGATAGGACACTGACAGAGAAAAAAGTTCTGCCAAAGTCGAGCTTAGTAAGTCAGTGAGTCCAGTAAGAATGCAGGAGAAGGGGTCCTCAGAGGTGAGTGGATGAGTCAAAGGGAATGGATCCCTGAGAAGCCACCGGGGCCTTGATAGGGACAGAAAAGTGGCATCCTTGAGGTGGCCTAGACTGTGTGTAAGCAGCCCAGCTGATGGCTGACAGTTGACTTCTCTCCTAACCTGAGGAAGAAACCTTGACAAATCTTGGAATTTTGTGAGCTTCATGGGTCTTAGAAGTTTTATTTGCTTCCTAGGTTTTGTAAACTTCCTTTATTTCTTGATTCTTATGACTCTTTCTCCTCCTTGTATAAGAAACTATTTCAATGTGGAGAACATCTGCACAACACATCAGACTAGTTTCCTTGTGTCTATTTCAGGAGATTAAATATTTGAGTGGGAGTTAACAACAGATGGATTGGCCATTCAAAACAGAACCAGCTCAGTTGATCAGTATTCAACTTCCAATGTCCCTAAACAGTTCTAGCATATTTCAGCTCTATTAATGCAAAAATTGTTGAAATATACAGTTTTCCCATCTAATGACTACTCATTCTGAGACCTAGATTACCATAGTCTGGAGTTTATGCCCACTTCACTGTTTAACAAGATATTAGCAATTGTCAGTGAAGCTTTAATGACAATATTAAAATGCAAGTATATAATTCATATACTATTCCATTACTTACAAACAGAACTTTTGTTCTATGAAACAAAGTCTTTCAAACAGCTTTATGCATGAATTGAGATAGAATAATTTGCATAAAACAGATAATTAACTTCTACTTGCATGAAGCTTTAAAATTTAGTGTTTTAGCATAGCACTCCCCATTTAAATCTTATTAATATGTTGTAGAATAGGCAATAGGCTGAATATTCAAATCTCCCATTACACAGTCTAAAACAAATGCTTAGAGACAGTACTGGCTTTAAGAGTGGATGAATTCAACAAACATTGTTAAGTGCAAACGTACTGCATGTGTTCTTTTACACACCACTGTGCTTTCCTAGAACTGCTCAGAGGACTGTATATACGAGTTTAAACCTAAGTTGGTTTTTTTCATGCTCTTAAAAGGAGTACTTCCTTGTGAAAGCAGTTCTTACAGCTTGTTTTCAACCAGCTAAAAATCTTTCATAGATTACTCTAACCTGTTGCCCTCCACACTCTATTATCCTAATTGTACTGTTTTCTGATTTGTATTTATGTCTTGAGACAGTAACTTTTTGAATAAAAATAAACCTACAGTATGTTGTATGCTTTATCTCTTGTAGTTGAAGGGGGAAGGTGGCTCTACATACTTCACAAATTATAGTATCACACTTTAAAGTGTTTGAGTAGGACTATTTATAGAACACATCACCAGTTTATATTTTTTATAATTATTTTTATTTTTATTAATTACAGATTATTCACTTTGTATCTCCCCTGTACCTCTTTCCCACCTTCCCTCCCAATCCCACCCTCCCTTTTTCCCAGCCATGTCCCTCCTCAGTCCACTAAGGGAGGTCCTCCTCCCCTTCCCTCTGATCCTAGTATATCAGGTCTCATCAGGAGTAGCTGCATTGTCTTCTTCTGTGACCTGGTAAGGCTGCTCCCCACTCAGGGGGAGGTGATCAAAGAGCAGGCCAATCAGTTCATGTCAGAGACAATCCCTGTTCCCATTACTATGGAGGCCACTTGGACACTGAACTGCCATAGAGTACCTCTATGCAGGGGTTCCAGGCCATCTCCATGAGTGGTCCTTGGCTGGAGAATCAGGTTCAGAAAAGACCCCGGTGCCCAGACTTTTTGTATCTGTTGCTATCCTTGTGGAGCTCCTATCCCCTCCAGATCTTACTATCTCCCACTTCTTTCAGAAGATTCCTTGCACTCTGCCCAAAGTTTGGCTATGAGTCTGAGCATCTGCCTTAATACCCTGCAGGACAGAGCCTTTTAGAGGCCCTCTGTGGTAGGCTCCTGTCCTGTTTCCTGTTTTCTCCTTCTTCTGATGTCCATCCTCTTTGCCTTTCTGAATGGGGATTGAGCATCATAGCCAGAGTCCTCCTTCCTTAGGTGTACAGATTTTGGTATGTTTATCCTATATTATAGGTCTAATATCCATTTATGAGTGAGTATATACCCTGTGTGTCTTTCTGCTTCTGGGATATATATTTTTAATAAATAAAGTATTTTTAAATGTGACTAAATCCCTAGTTGGGTTGTTTAAAATAAAAACCTATAACCATTATCTGGTGTAGATTAAACACACTTTGAAATGCCTACATTGTTCATTCAGAATATACTTGAATGCCTATTGTGTCAGATGTGTAAAAAATTTTTCCCTTTTAGTTCAATGTAAAAAAATAAAATCATGAAGTTCAAACTAAGTGCTAGGTCAGAAATCTAGCAAGGAGTTCTGATTTCAAGAAATCTGTTTTGAATAATGGGCTCATGGTATGGAAGTAAAGGCCATCAAGTAAAAAAAAGAAAAAAAAAAAAAAAAGAGTCGATGAGTGCTACCCTAAATACGCAAAATAAGTCTTCATAAGTTTGTTTTTTAATAAAGCAAATGACAACTTTCTTGAGACCATAATTATGTTTAAATGATTCTTATGTCTATAATGTATATTTGTGCCACCCACAAACATTACATATTGTGGGCAAATGCAGTTCAAACACAAAGACAAATGTGAAAAAGTAGCTATAACACTAATATCCCTTTATTAATACAGAAAGACAAAACAAAAACTGCTGAAAATCTGTTATGCAGAATAAGTATGAGATATTCTTAAACTATTTTAATTTTAAAAATTAATTTGTTCTTTTGTGTATATGCTTTGAAGATTTTGAATGGTTTTGACATGTAAATACATAAATAAAGTGTTTTAAAGCATAAATCTATTCAAAATTGAGATAACTGCCGAGCATGGTGATACATTCCTATAATCCCATCCTAAGGAGACTGAGGCAAGACTTGAAGTCTTTGGTTATGTACAGAGACCCTGACTTCCATCTACACCTCTTCCCAGAGAGAGAGAGAGAGAGACCCTGCCTTCCATCTACACCTCTTCCCGGAGAGAGAGAGAGACAATTCTTATAGCAAATGAGCCAGAAAACCCTGAAGACAACAATATACACATAAAACCACAGCTAAACAAGACATGATTCTATGACTCACTATATGGATTTATGCCAAACATCATTGGTAGCCTCAAAGACATAAACAAAGAATTAACACTCATAAAAATAAGCAAGAAATCTAAATCCAAAGTAGTCAGAACTAAAATAAGAACACATATCTCTAAATAAAAATCAGTGGGCAGAGATAGAGTGTTTCAGTTGATAGAATGCTCCATACCATGGGGGATGCTCTGGTTTGATCCCCAACATTTCATAAGCCAGGCAGAGCGTTTCATACCTGTAATCCCAGCACTTGAGAGATGGAGAAGGGATGATGAAAAATTCAAGATCATTCTAGGCTACACAGTAAATTGGAGGCTAACCTGGACTACAGAAAACTCTATCTCAAAAAATACATAAAATTAAAGTTAAAACCATTGTAATTTTGAAATGATAGACAAAATAAGTTCCAAAAATAAATAAATATATGCAAAGCTGTCTTGGAGACTCACTGAGAATGTACTATACATAGGCAAATGAAGCTGTTTATGGAGGGAGAGAGGGAAAGAGAGAAGGAGGAGATCAATCAAATACCTAGAAATTGTGTCACAAACTGAAAAGAGGAGATGATGGGGACCTGATGATATTGAAGTCAGTTACTGAAATTAGTGTTGTGACTTATTAACTTAGCAGCCTTTATTAACACTAAAGAAACGATTGCCCTAGTTAGGCCATTGCATAAATGATGAAAATTTGAACAAAGATATAATAACAGTTTTTAAACTTCAATACAATAGATAAGCATAGAATAGTTTAAAAACTGGATCATGAAAGATGAAATTCCTAGATAAACAGCCATTTAAAAACAGAACTCTTAGTGGGTTATAGATAGTGCTTGGCTGTAGATTGCTTACCTGATGAGCACAGGCCCTGTTCAATCCCCAGCACCACACAAAAAAAATAAGTTTTAAAACAAACAAAGCTTGATTTTTCAATTCAGCAGTGTTCTGTGTAGTCCTGGCTGTCCTGGAACTTACTCTGTAGACCAGGCTGGCCTCGAACTCAGAGATCAACCTGCCTCTGCCTCTCCAGTGCTGGGATTGAAGGCATGCACCATCGCAGCCCAGCTGATTTACAATTTTTTCATTCTTACCAAAAGGAGACCCCTTAATTGCCCACAATTTCATGACACATTGTACTCAATGTTCAAGGAATAGAGAGCTCCTATTATATAAAATAATTAATTGATATGAGGACTTAGTAAATCAAAACAATTAAATGGTGTGGTGTTCTGCAAGTATACACAGCAAATGACCCAATGAAATGCTGACAAACAGACACATCTGTGCATGGCAATCTGCCCTGTGACAGAGCATATAGGAAGAAGACTGTGGTCTAATTAATCATTTTTCTGAGAAAATAACCATGGACATCACTAGTGTCTCGTGGGAAAATGTAAGAATCAGTCACATAGCAAAATGCCTGTATATGCTGATGCTTTAGCCATCAAAGTAGAAAAATAATTATAAAATTTCATGAGATAATGCAGATGCTATTTGTGCTACTGGATAGAATATGAATTGTTACACAGAAAATAGATAATAACTCCACCAAGGTTTAAAAAAATAAAAAGCCTCAAACATCAGCATGTGATAAGAGAGAGGGATGCATGAATCATGAACATGTGACTAAGACCCAGAGTATCGTAGGTGGTCCCCAACCAACAGGAAACACAAACATGAGCAGACAGCTTACAGAGAAACACAGCAAGACGGATGCTCATGCTCACAGTAAAGTAAGCTAAGAAATCGAAACATCCACAAGAGACCAGTTCATATGCATCAGTCTGCCAGAAACTAACAAGTCAGAAAATGCAGGTGATAGAGATAGGGGGAGACAACGCTCATGCTCACTTCAGGGAGGGGCACTGGTACAGTGACTCGAAAGTAATTTGACATCTAGTAAAAGTGAAGATGCCAGCTTCTTTGTCAAGCAATTCCCTAGAAATATGCATTGGAATGCTTGTATGTATGAACGGGCTAGCTGGCTACACTCTGCCAGGTTGCTTTTGTCTGTCTGTCTATCTATCTATCTATCTATCTATCTATCTATCTATCTATCTATCCGTCTATCTATCTATCTATCTATCTCTTAAATTTTTTCCTTACTTCTATTTTTGTTTTTGGTTTTTGGTTTTTGGTTTTTTTGTTTTTTGTTTTTTGTTTTTTGTTTTTTTTTTGCTTTCTTGAGAGAGGTTCTCACTGTTTAACACAGACTATGGTCACCATGAAGCTCAGGCTGGTCTGAATCTTGCAATTCTCCTGAGTGTGAGGATTATACGACCATGTTCCAGCACTCCCAGCCTGTAGAAAAAATAAGCAGGGAAAATATTTGTTGAAATCTAATCCGTAGCTGTGTTTGATAGTTTCTACCTCTGATCCTAGTATGCAGAAGTCCATACAGGAAGATTGTATGTTCAAAGCTAACCTGGGCTACATAGTGAAAGCCCATTGCAAAGCTCCCACAATACCATCACAAAGAGTTGTTGATATGTTTCTTTGTTAGATAATTGTAAAGATAAATGGAATAGTTGAGACAGGGTTTCTCTGTGTAGCCTTAGCTGTCCTGGATTTGCTTTGTAGACCAGGCTGGCCTCCAACTCACAGAGATCCACCTTCCTCTGCCTCCCTGAGTGCTGGGCTCACTGGCATGTACCACTGCACCCAGATGGAATATTTTCTAATCAGAGTAATTTGTCAATATCTTTCTAAAGAAACTTCAACTTTTTAAGTTAATTTTTTGGTGCTAGAAACTGAACACAAGGCCTCATGAATATTATGCAAGTGCCTTAACCACTGAGATACATTTTCAACCCTAAAACACATAAAAAGAAAGCTAGTTTGCTAAAATTAAGTTGACTGAAAGAAAACAAAAAATTCAAGATGGCAACAATAAAAATTGTCAGATCTTCAGCACAACTGCCTTTTAAAATAAAACCAATATTTTATAATAAATCTATAGATTATATTCTGTTTTGTAGGTGTTAGGGTGAATATGAATCTAAGCATTAAACTGGAGCACACGGGGCACAAAAGGGAAAACTGAGGTTTCCTTAGAAACCTAGAAAAAGTTACAAATGTCACAAATGTTACAAATGTCAAGGTCTCACTTCATATACCTCCACTGAGCAAATCCTTTGTGATTCACATATGTAGCAGTGTCTGTGGGGCTGCAGAAAGATCCTGTTATTTGAGCCCATGTCTAAGTCTATATCTAAGGTATCTAATGTCCCATGCAGGAAATGGTAGTTCTCCCACCTTCATACTGAAAGAAATACTAGAGTAGGCTTTCTTGACAAACACTGTAAAACTTGTTTACAAGGAATTCAAACCTCTTTACCTTCTCCATCTGGTACAACTTTTATGCAAATGTTTTAATCCTTCCCAGGGTTAGCCTGATTTTAGCAAAGGCTCCTCTGCATCCTCAGAACCGCCTAAGTGGCCCACTGTCCTGCTCATCTTCATTTCTTTTGCTCCAATTCCTTCGAAATTAACCACTGTCAAAGGACTGTGAAGTTGGACCCAATCAATGGGGAAACGATGCAGTCACCACCTGGTTAGAATAAAAACCAATGCACTCTCTGACCTGGTGTGTTTGCTCTTCCACTTTTTGAGTAACATGCTCTTCTGAAGAGAAATAAAGATTTTTGCCTTGTTGAGACACTTTAATTGGATTAGTATCCTCTTTCTTTGCAACCTCAATTTTATTTCTAACAACATCCTGCCTTACTTCATCTTAACTTAATTTTAACTTGCTTAGGGACGCCCTAGCACTATAATGCAAGGGTTGTAAATTTCACCTCCCTGCCCCAAGCAACCATGATTTCTAATCTACTCCAGACTCGGTCCCTAAAGGGAAATGCTTGGCCTAGGATCCACAGAATCATGGACATGTGACACAGCTGAGAATTTTCTAGCTTGAGTTTCCCAACTACAAAGGCTCATGTTTTTGTCCCTTTATGATGTGTCTGACTTTTTTACCCCAGTGTTGACCCTCATGGAATCTTCTCTGGGACTCTGAATTCACCCCTGAATGCTAGGCCTTACATTTTATCTCGGACTATCTTGTTTCAGCTAAATAGCATTGTCTTCCCTCTCCTACCTCCTACACTCTGTCTCCTCCAGCCCTTCCCAGGCTACCACCCAGTACAAAGTAGCCAAGCTATGGTTAATTTAACAGAATACAGACAGATCTCAAGAAACCCCAAACCCACCAAACAAGACAAACCTATTTGGTGTCTTGTGCAGCCTCTGCCCTATGACCAGACCTCAACCCTAGGTTCCTAATCTGCTTTCTAATTTCCCTTTCTGGAATTAAAGTGCTGCCAAGAAGAACTCACCACAATAACTGTAGTTGCTTCCTGTCGTTATGGTTGAGCTGGGAAATGCAGAAGTGTTCTGTGTGTCGCAGGTAGGAGCATTTCACACAGGGATCTGGAGGACTTCACACAGGGAAACTGGAGGAAAGTTGGCTATATCACTTTTACAGCCATCTCGCCTGGACTGGGATGTGGCTCATCCTCTAGGACTCTCTAAAAGATTCTTTGGAAATTCTATCTTTTCTAACCAAGTGTTCTTCCTGGAAACTCCCAGAACCTAGGCAGGGATGGTTAGCCTAGGAAGCCAATCCCCAGATTCTCCTCTACCACAAGATTTTAGGGATGGGGGCAATGATCTGAATACAGGCAGTAGTTCAAATTGCCACCAAGGGTTAACCAGCATGATACATTCCAGTCTTTACTTCTAGTGAGGTCCCTCCAAGTGGACTCTCCTAGCTGGAGCTTGAAATACATCCTCAACCTCTGACTAGGGCATTGATCCAAACCACACAAACCTTTCAGAAACAAAGTGGTACCTCCCATATGATCCAGTTTTTTCGCTTCCTGAAGTTTCTGAGGAACAAAGACTTTCCTAAGACTGAGACAGACAAACAAAGATACCAATGGGTTTCCTTAGAGGTTCGCACTGTAGGCCTTTCCTCAGGTTAACCGAGGAGGCCACACTAGCTCTCCAGACCTCAGCTTCCCTCTTCCTACCTCCTTTCTCTATAGGGTCACATGTACAGAATCCTGAAGGGCAAGCCTTAGATGTCCCCAAACAGCAAGGATCTCAGCAAGCTAAACTGGCCACTGCCATTTAAATGTGTCTAAACAAAAGTCCCAACATAAGGTATACTATAAAGCTTCTAAATTCTGGACTCCCCGCCATAGATGTACTGAAAATGTTCTTCCTAGCTTGGGCTCATTAGACAATGGGATTAACACAGCACAAAACATTACATGTTTTTGTACAAAACCATTATATCTACAGAGTAATATAAGCTCTCCTTGGGGCATTCAAAAGCACTCCCAAATAGCTGAAACCCATGTTGCTAATCTAAATTCTATATTTTCCTAAATACATTGCCAGTCTTGTCAATGGTACATCTAGGCACCATGTTCCTAAAACAGTCCATCCTGTGTGAGCACATCAGAGCCACTCCTTCCACTTAGAATGTCCTGTGTAGGGTAGAGGACATAGCTCAGTGCTAGAGTCCTGATCCAGAATGTGAAAGATTCTGAGTTTGACTGCAAAGAAGAAAAAGGAAATGAAAAAAGATGAGAAAAGGGAGAGAAAGAGAGAGGGAAATGGAGAGGATCCCCTTGAAAAGTATGTCAGTTTCTCAATACACCATCAAATGCTACATAAAGCATTATACTTTGCAGTAGCAACATAAACCTATCCTTATGTATGGCTCTGTGTGTGTATTTATGTGTATATTGTGCATATATGTGTGTGTGAGTATGAGTGTTTCTATGTGTATATTATGTATGTAAGTGTATGTATGTGTGTGTATGTGAGTGAGTGTGTGTGTGTGCACACACATGCACATGCACTTCTATAGACCTGCAAAGCACTGAGACAAACGTTATCTTACTAATATTCCTCATTCACCTAGTCACACACATACAATGGCCTAAGACATTAGAAGTAATCAGAATTAAATAAAGACTTTAAAATGTTGCCTCCCAGTTGGGAATGCATACTCCATAAAACACTGAGTTATATAGAGTAGAAATTTTTGGAAAACTACAAAGAAATTTAATCAAAAGCAGGGTAGGAGGCCACTAAACAGGAAATTCCTGGTTAAAAAAAAAAAATCTAACCTCCAGTTACAATGCTACCATCTAAAGACCCCAAGAAACCAGCACATCTGTCTGTGCTGGATTTTCATCCAGTGGTGCCTGATTTGGGACAGGTTTTTAGTCCATTAAAACACTTGTTCAAACCCTTGGAGTTTCCCTACCTGCTTCCTTGATGTATTTCCTCTATTGTGTTAAATGACTAACAGAATGCTTTGATGGACCCTAGCAGATGCACACTAAATATCTGAGATTAACACAGAGACATTCTGGGCTGGAGAGATGGCTCAGAGGTTAAGAGCACTGGCTATTCTTCCAACAGTCCTGCGTTCAATTCCCAGCAAACATATAGTGCCTCATAATCATCTATAAGATGTGGAACCCTCTTCTGGTCTGCTAGTACATATGTAAGCAGAATACTGTATAAATAATAAATAAATAATAAATCTTAAAAGAAAAATTAAAAAGTAAAACCAAAACAAATAGGCCTTCTAAGCGAGTACAGGACTATCAAGACTCTAGAGAGAAAATTTATCTTAAAATGTGAGGAATGTGGGGGATTGAAGGTTAGAAGGCTCTGGGAAGTCTTCAGATGCTGATATGAGAGGAATGGAGGCATTTACTTTTCACTAAAGAAGAAAAGAAGGAAATTCCCATCACTGGTACAGCTGCACCTCCATTTATGTGTTGTTTGTTGTGGTGACCTTTTTAATGGTGAGAATAGAATGATAATTCTAAACACAATGAATTATCCCTTTGATCAGTATAAAGGGGCTTTCGTTATCACTTCTTATGAATTTTTGTTTGAAGTCTATTGAGTCACCTATTAGAATGGTGACATCTGCCTGTTTTCCTATTCTATTTGCTTGCAATGAGTATCCTTTTTATCTTGTTCCTAGGGTTGTGTTTGTCTTTGATGGTGATGTTTGTTCCTTTGAGGCAAGAAAATGGATGAATTCTTGTTATTTTTGCAATCTAGCCTGCTAGTTTGTTTTTGATCGAGGAACCCAAAGTTAATAATGAAAAGTGTGCAGTGGTACCGTCCATTTTGTATATTTTAATTCCTTTTAAAATCCTTTTTCTAGGTTTTTTTTCCTTTTTAGTTAATTTTTTTTGGTTTTATTATCCAAAATCTTTATAGTTTTCTGAGTCTATTCCTTATCTAGCATAGCTTATTCTTTCTTCTAGCCTCTTGGATAAGTTTTCTCCCTAGACCAAAGGATTCTTCAGAGCATCTTCTGTGGTGCTAGAGTAGAGGTCATGAATTCCTTTACCTTGTTTTCTTCAGGAGAAATTCTCCTTTACCCTTCAATTACAGTGGATAGTTTTGCTGGGTATCTTAATCAATGTTGGAAGTTATTATCTTTCAGTGTTTGGAATACACTGATCAATCCCTTTTGATATTGGAGATTTTACTGAAAAACCTGCTGTGTTCTGATGACTTTGCCTTTACATGTGGCTCTGTGCCTCCCTCTCTCAGCTTTCAGTGGTTCTTCTTTGCTCTCTGTGCTTAACATTTTAACTATAATAAGATATGGGAAGACTTTTATCTTGTCCTTTGGTGCTTTATAAGCCTCCTGTGTGTGTTGATCATCTTTTTATCAAGACTTAGAAAATTTACTGCTAAGATTTTGTTGAATTATTGTTTGTGTATTTAGCTTAAGGTGTTTCTCCTTCTATCCCTGTGATTCATAAATTTGGTCTTTTAATGGTATCCCACTACACTTTCATATGTATCCTAGTATCCATGAGACCAAAGATGTACAAACACATTGGAATTCATTGTACAAAAAGAGCTGTACACAAATGTACTCTTTACAGAAATGCCCAAAACGTACACTAACGAAGACCCATGGATATGCTCCTCCTGGAACTACTATACGTACTTTAAACATTCTCATATTGTTATTGTATCTTTATCACTGTTTAAATATTCTAATTCATCTATATTTTCTTTTTAAGATTTATTTATTGTATATACAGTGCTCTGCCTGCATGTACCACTGCACGCCAGAAGAGGGCAATGGATCACATTATAGTTAGTTGTGAGCCACAATGTGGTTGTTGGGAATTAAACTCAGGACCTCTGGAAGAGCAGTCAGTATCTTAATCTCTGAGCCATCTCTCCAGCCCTCAAGTATATTTTCTTATATCCCTGATAATCTATCTTATATTTGATCTATGTTAATTGATGAGATTTTTTTCCTGTTGCATTTTTCATTTGACTTACTGGGTTATTTTTTAATTTCTAAAATTTCAATTTGTGTTTTTTCTGCATTTCTATCTATCTCATAGGATTCCTGTTTTATAACCTATATTACATTTCTATTGTATTTTATTTGTATCCTCTCTGAAATTATTTCAGCTCATTTCCATCTTTTTTAATTTCACTCAACATTCATATAGTCATTCTTTTAAAATCTTTGTTTGGGATTTCATATTATGTACTCATTGAAAGTCATTACTGTGAATTTTAATTTTTGGAATGATATTTCTGCTTTTAATCGTGTATGTTTTTTATATCACTACATTGACACATGCATCTGTGGGTATTTCATTGATTGGGCATTTTAGCAGCTACATTATTTTAACTGTAATGTTCTCAATATTCAAGTGGGGCTGATTGTGGTAGAATTGAGGAACATAGTTCAGAAATGAAATCTTAAATCCATCAGAGCAATATCATTTTTGCATATTCTCAGCTCAACTCAAAGAAAGCAAACTCATGAAAGAAGTAAATTCAACCCATATTAGGAATTTATTTTTAAAACATTCACTTATTTATTTATTATTATTTTTCTTTTTTAAATTTATTTTTTGTTAATACAGTTTATTCACAAACTATCCCAGCAGTAGCCCTGTCCCTCTTACACTCCCAATCCCACCCTCCTTCCCTCTTCTTCACCTATGCTCTTCCCTTAGTCCACTGATGGGGAGGTCCTCCTCCCCTTCCATCTGACACTAGGTATCAGGTTTCCTCAAGACTGGTTGCATTGTCTTCTTCTGTGGTCTGGTAAGGCTGTTCTCCCCTTAGGGGGAGGTGATTAAAGAGCCAGCTACTGAGTTAATGTCAGAGACAATCCCTGTTCCCATTACTAGGGAACCCTCTTGGACACAGAGCTGCCATGGGCTACATCTGTGCAGGGATTCTAGCTTATCTCCATGCATGGTTCTTGTTTGGAGTATCAGTCTTAGAAAAGAACCCTGGGCCCAGATTTTTTGGTTCTGTTGCTCTCCTTGTTGAGCTCCTGTCCCCTCCAGATCTTACTATATCCCCCTTCTTTCATAATAATCCCTGAACTCTGCCCAAAGTTTGGCTATGAGTCTCAGCATCTGCTTTGATACCCTGATGGGTAGAGTCTTTCAGAGGCCCTCTGTGGTAGGCTCCTATTCTATTCCTTGTTTTCTCCCTCTTCTGATGTCCATCCCATTTGCCTTTCTGAATGAAGACTGAGCATTATACCCAGGGTCCTTTTTCTTAATTAGCTTCTTTAGGTGTACAGATTTTAGTATGATTATCCTAGATTATATGTCTAATATCCACTTATCAGTGAGTATATACCATGTGTGTCTTTCTGCTTCTGGGATACCTCACTCAGAATGATCTTTTCTAGTTCCCATCATTTGACTGAAAATTTCATGATTCCCTTGTTTTTAATTGCTGGGGAATATTCCATGTGTAAATGTACCACAGTTTCTATATCCATTCCTCAACTGAGGGACATCTGGGTTGTTTCCAGCTTCTGGCTATTACAAATAAAGCTGTTACGAACATGGTTAAGGAAATGTTCTTGTTGTGTACTTGAGCATCTTTTGGATATATACCCAAGAGTGGTATAGCTGGATTTTGAAGTAGCATTATTCCTAATTGTCTGAGAAAGTTACAGATTGATTTCCAAAGTGGTTGTACAAGCTTACATTCCAACCAGTAATGGAAGATGGTTCCGCTTTCTCCACAACCTCTCTAGCATGTGCTGTCACTAGAGTTTTTTATCTTAGCTATTCTGATTGGTGTAAGGTAAAATCTCCGGGTGGTTTTGATTTGCATTTCCCTGATGACTAATGAGGTTGAGCATTTCTTTAACTGTTTCTCTGCTATTCAATATTCCTCTATTGAGAATTATCTGTTTAGCTCTGTTCCCCATTTTTTTAATTGGATTATTTGATTTGTTGTTTAACTTCTCAAGTTCTTTATATATTCTGGATATTAGCCCTCTGTCAGATATAGGGTTGGTGAAGATCCTTTCTCAATCTGTAGGCTGTCGTTTTATTCTAACAACAGTATCCTTTGATTTACAGAAGCCTTTTCAGTTTCATGAGGTCCCATTTATTGATTGTTGCTCTTAGATCCTGTGCTGTTGGTGTTCTGTTCAGGAAGTTGTCTTCTGTGCCAATGAGCTCAAGGTTTTTCCCCACCTTTTCTTCTAACAGGGTTAGTGTATCTGGTTTTGTATTGAGGTCTTTGATCCGCTTGGACTTTAGTTTTGTGCAGAGTGATAATTATGAATCTATTTGCATTTTTCTACATGTAGATATCCAGTTAGACCAGCACCATTTGTAGAAGATGCTGTTTTTCTTCCATTGTATGGTTTAGACATCTTTGTCAAAAATCAGGTGTCTATAAGTGTGTGGTTTTATTTCTGGGTCTTCTATTC
The DNA here is from genome assembly GCF_907164565.1 of Psammomys obesus. Lineage (NCBI taxonomy): Eukaryota > Metazoa > Chordata > Mammalia > Rodentia > Muridae > Psammomys > Psammomys obesus. Next base: position 7,502,514 of record NW_026585742.1, read on the forward strand.
GATTCCATTGATTCACCAGCCAGTTTCTATGCCAGTACCATACAGTTTTTATTACTGTTGCTTTATAGTACAGCTTCAGATCAGGGATGGAGATACCTTCAGAAGATCTTTTATTGTAGAGAATTAACAGAAGGAACATTACCAAACGCATCCTATTAAGCCACAGTCACCTTGGTACCTAAATCTCACAAAGACCCAACAAAGAAAGAGAATTTCAGGCCAATATCCCTTACAAACGTTGATGCAAAAATACTCAACAAAATACTCACAAACTGAATCCAAGAACATATCAAAGATATCATCCACTATGACCAAGTAAGCTTCATTCCAGGTATGCAGGGGTGGTTCAATATACAGAAATGTATCAACGTAATCTACCACATTAACAAACTGAAAGAAAAAAAGCCCCATGATAATCCCCTTAGATGCTGAAAAAAACATTTGATAAAATTCAACATTCATTTATGTTTAAAGTCCTGGAGAGATCAGGGATACAAGGCACTTACCTAAACATAGTAAAGCCAATATACAGCAAGACTATAGCCAATATCAAACTAAATGGAGAGAAACTTAAATCAATCCCCCTGAAATCAGGGACAAGACAAGGCTGCCCACTCTCTCCATATCTCTTCAACATAGTTCTTGAAGTCCTTGCTAGAACAGTAAGACAATTAAAGGCGATCAAGGGATTCAGTTTGGAAAGGAATAAGTCAAATTATCACTATTTGCAGATGATATGATAGTATTCATGAGTGACTCCCAAAAATTCTACTAGAGAACTCCTTCAGCTGATAAACACCTTCAGTCGAGTGGCTGGATACAAAATTAACTCAAAAAAATCAGTAGCCCTCCTGTATACAAAAGCCAAAAGGGCTGAGAAAGAAATTAGGGAAACAACACCTTTCACAATAGCCACAAAGGATATAAAGTACCTTGGTGTAACCCTAACAAAGCAACTCAAAGGACTTGTATGAAAAAATTTCCAGTCTCTGAAGAAAGAAATAGAAGAATATATCAGAAGTTGGAAAGATCTCCCATGCTCATTGCTTAGCAGGATTAACATAGTAAAAATGTCCCTCTTACCAAAAGCAATCTACAGATTCAATGCAATTCCCATCAAATTACCAATACAATTCTTTATAGACCTTGAAAGAAAAATTCTCAACCTCATACAGAATAACAAGAAACCCAGAATCTCTAAAACAATCCTCTATAATAAAAATTTATTTTTTACTAATTTAAGAAACTAGCAGTTGCCAGACTGACAGTGAGGCTGCCTCACATAGAAAGCAGCTTCCCAGGGAGATCAGGTCACTTACAGCCATATCCATTTATGAAGAATGTGTAATAGCAATTCCTTTATTCATACCCAACACTGGAAAACAAGCTAGAGTCGCCATAAGTGAGGCTCTACTACTCCGGAAAAGTAAGATTAAGTTTGTTGGATCAGAAAATAGAAAAGATAATTAAAATTTGGTCTTTGCAAATGATGAGTAATTCAGTGTTGGGCAAAATGTCTCTATTCTCCAGGTTCCTTTTTTCTTTTGAGGTAATAAAAAAAATGAGCCAGCTTTCGGGCCATTCATGTTCTGTCTAGGGAAATATGCACTTGGCAAGGAACTATTAAAGACAACAAGATCAAAATACTAAATTGGCCAGGCATAGAACACATTTGTAATCTTCGTATTCAGGAACCCAAGGCAGGAAGATTGTGAGTTTGAGTCTAATGTTGACTACAGAGCAAGACCTTTCCTCAAAAAGAACTCTATCTTGAATTTCAGATGCCAGTCTGATGTAAAGTCTCCTGTTGTAAATTGAAGTTGTATAATTTCATAATAGAAAAAAAATACCCTGCCTTCTTTAAGACAACCTCTGTCTTAGTTAGGTGATAAAACACCATGACCCAAAAGCAATTTGGAGAGAAAAGGATTTAAATATTATTAAAGCTCTCAGGTCACACTCCATTACTGAAGGAAGTCATGGCAGGAACTCAAGCTGGAGGCAGGAACTGATGCCAAGACCATGAAGAAGCACTGCTTGCTGGCTTGTTCCTCATAGTATGGTCACACTGCTTTCTACAACCCAGGACCAGGCTATCTAGGGGGAGTACAGCCCACAGTGAGCTAAGCTCTTTCACATCAATCATTATTCAAGATCATACCCCACAGATGTGCCTACATGCCAATCTTATGGAAGCATTTTTCTCAATTAAGATTTCCTCTTCCCACATATATCTAAGTTTGTGTCAAGTTGACCAAATTGGAGAAATTCAGTATAAAACATTAATTTATTAACAATGCAAACAAAATAAAACAGTAATCAAATATTTACATAAATTTTTATAAGAATTAGCAAATAACAGTTTCATACGTCATGCTTCATTCCACTGAAGTTCTAATGCACTTTGGGGAAAGCATTACTGAAAGGGCAGGCCTCCCCCTGCCAGCTTAGATATAACTTGGTTTCTATTAGAAAAATTTCTGCAACCCAAGGGCACTCTGTGTCATGAGCTTCACAAGGCACTTGCAGTGAAAATGCCAGGACCAGCAACTACTTTCTATGATCCCCTGGGGATGTATTGTAGCTCATCACGTTACTGATTCAGTCACTGAAACCTAATTCTGCACTAATGACCAGGAGTTACACAGACTCCACAAATTAGACTCCCGGTCCCCAACAGGACCTCCATAGTTCCATTTTTAGCCAGATGGCAATGCTCACAAACTTCCCGCACTTCTGACTTCCGGCTATAAATTTGGGGATTTTTTTTATTAACATATTTTATTTTGCTTCATTTTCTAGCAGGCAGATAGCACTGCAGGTTCTTTTATTTTTTTTAATTATACTTTATTTACTTTGTATCCCCCCTCTAGTTCCCTCTCTCCTCCCCTCCCAATCGGTCCCTTCCTTTCCCTTCTCCACATGCTCCCCTCCCCAAGTCCACTGGTAGGGGAGGGTTTCTTTTTCTTCCTTCTGATCCTAGTCGGTTAGGTCTTATCAGGAGTGGCTGCATTGTCTTCCTCTGTGGCCTGATAAGGCTGTTCCCCCGTCAGGGGGAGGTGATCAAAGAGCAGGCCAATCAGTTCATGTCAGAAGCAGTCCCTGTTCCCATTACTATGGAACCCACTTGGACACTGAACTGCCATGGGCTACATCTGTGCAGGGGTTCTAGGTTATCTCCATGCCTGGTACTTGGTTAGAGTATGAGTCTCAGACAAGACCTATGTGTTCAAATTTTTTGGTTCTGTTGCTCTCCTTGTGGACCTCCTGTCCTCTCAAGCTCTTACTATTTTTTCCCACTTCTTTCATAAGATTTCCTGCATTCTTCCCAAAATTTGGCCATAAGTCTCAACTTCTGCTTTGATAGTCTGCAGGGCAGAGCCTTTCAGAGGCCCTCTGTGGGAAACTCCTAACTTGTTTCCAGTTTTCATCTTCTTCTGATGTCAATCCTCTTTGCCTTTTGGAGTGAGTGGGGATTGCGTATTTTAGCCAGAGTCCTCCCTCTTGATTAGTTTCTTTAGGTGTACAGATTTTAGTAGGTTTATCCTATATTACATGTCTATATGAGTGAGTATATACCGTGTGTGTCTTTCTGCTTCTGGGATAGCTCACTCAGGATGATCTTTTCCAGATCCCACCATTTACCTGCAGATTTCATGATTTCCTTGTTTTTCATTGCTGAGTAATATTCCATTGTGTAGATGTACCACAATTTCTGTATCCATTCTTCAGTTGAGGGGCATCTGGGTTGTTTCCAGCTTCTGGCTATTACAAATAAAGCTGCTACAAACATGGTTGAGCAAATGTTTCTTATTGTATACTTGAGCCTCTTTTGGATATATGCCTAGGAGCGATATAGCTGGATCTTGAGGAAGCGCTCTTCCTAGTTGTCTGAGAAAGCGCCAGATTGCTTTCTAGAGTGGTTGTACCAGTTTACATTCCCACCAGCAGTGGAGGAGGGTTCCCCTTTGTCCACAACCTCTCCAGCAAGCGTTGTCACTTGAGGTTTTGATCTTGGCCATTCTGATGGGTGTAAGGTGAACTCTCAGGGTCCTTTTGAATATCAAATGGCAGAGAAACACTTAAAGAAATACTCAACGTCATTAGTCATCAGGGAAATGCAAATATGGGGATTTTTATGAATTTCTTTGGGTTGTTAATTTTCTAGTCCAACTCAAAAAACTCAGAAGAGCACTAGACCTGCAATTACAGTTTTGCTACAAGGGTCACAGGTCAGAGCCAGACCAAACCAAGAAAAGGCACAGAAAAATGATTGTAAAGTCCTCAACTGCCAGAACACTGTACAAGTCCAGAGTTCTGTTTAGATTTCAGCATATATACGCAGGATCGAGCAAACCACTGACCAATAACTTAAGCTCAATAACTTGGAGACACAGTTTTGTCTTTTTGGATACATGCACCCAAAACCAGCACAGGCTAGGTCAGTCCTCCCACCCTCAGGCTAGGATGTCTTGGCATACATTTGAATAGAACCTGCCCAATCTGATGGTCATCAAAAGAGAAACTTACTCCACTACTTGGAGTTGAGTGTACATGCAGCTCAATGCAGTAGGATCCTGTGTTCCTAGCAGGTTTGTGGGTGCCTTATTCACAGTGGGGTGTGTGCCGAGTATATCCAGGTAAGAGTCTCAGGCTACCAACAGCATTATTCCTAAGAAGAGGGTGTGAGTGTAGCCTTAGTCAGGTGGAGTGCAAGGCGGCCAACCTATTCCTTATCCTTGCCAGCTCCAGCATCCCAGAAGAGGAGACTAGAAGAAAGTGAGATCCAGAGGATGGGGGGTAGAGTTGCTGTGAGTGCTGTCTTCTGGACATGGCATGGCTGTTGCTCTCAAGAACTCACAGCAGCTGTGGTTATCTGCACAATACCCAGCCTGTCAGAATTCCAGAGTGGGTGGGAGAGGAGTTTACAAGGTCCATCCCTATCTGAGGAGCTATTGTGGTCAGTTGATAGTGGAGCCATTCTTCTTTGGGAGTGGAGGTTTCCCATGCTCCAGATCCCATGCACTGATTGGACTCTGAGTTATAAAAACCAAAAACAAGGATATGAAGGTAGAAGGAAGTATGTGTAGAGGGAGCCTAGGAGAGATTGGGAAGAGACATGATCATAGTATTTTGTGTTCATGTATGAAACCCTATAAGAATAAACTATATAGGTATGTATGTATGTATAAAATTAAAGACTTTTCTGGGACTAGAGATATGTATTAGCAGTTAAGGGTTCAGTTCTGAATACCCACATTGGGAGTTGCACAACTGCCTTCACTCCAGAAAATCAGACCCCCTCACCTGACCTCTGCAGACAGTCACATGCACATTCACAGACACACATAGAAATAAAATAATATTTTTCAATACTTCTAAGCCTCACTTAGCAGTCATCTATTTGTGAGACAGAGACAGAGAGGAGAAGAGAAAGAAATTAAATACAAGAAAAAAGGCAAAAGTATGGCTAACACTTCTGATGAGACCTTATAGACTAGGATCAAATGGAAGGAGAGGAGGACCACCCCTATCAGTGGACTGGGGGAGGGTCATAGTGGAGATGAGGGAGAGAGGGTAGGATTGGGAAGGGAAGAGGGATTTGATCCTCAGGACACACATGGTAGTTAACAACCACCTGTAACTCCAGTTCCAGGGGCACAATGCCCTCTTTTGGCCTCTGTAAGCACCAGAGGGCACATGTATGATGCGGACATAGATGCAGGTAAACACTCAGACACATTAAAAAAAAAAAAAAATCCTAGCAGAAGCTACCTAAAGTTAGCAGAGTTTATTTCAGCTCACCTGCAGAGTATTCAGTCCAGTTACTTGGCCCCATGCACTTGACCAGAGAGCAGAATGATTGGAGAAAAACGTCGAGAGAGCATCTTCACCACTTGGTGGACGCCAGGTGAAAACAGCAAGAACGGAGGCTTCTAAGGACCTAGAACAGCCTCCCAAAATAACTCACACCCTGTCCCTGGAGGAATCCCGCCACATTCCAGACACTCTCAGAGCAGCTCCACGAGCTGCAGAGCAAGCGGACAACCCAGGAGTCCGTGACGGACATCTTCCATCCCACCCAGAACGGCACCAGAATAAAAATACTGCCCTGTGTCTCCTGGAATCTAAAATTTTCAGGAGGGTCACTAGGCTCACGTAGGATAAAGACATTCTAATCCCAAAACAAAAAAGAAACATGAAATAGAGCTTGATAACCATCTTACAGAAAAATAAAATCTATACACAGGTTAAATAATACAAAACAAACAAACAAAAAACGTTAGGTTGGTGGTTGAAGAAATGGCTTAGGGGTTAAGAACTCTCACTGGGAAGTTAGTATGATATGGAAAGGATAGGAGCTCTACAAGGACCAAACATATCTGGGTACAGGGTCTTTTCTGAGACTGACACTCAACCAAGGACCATCTATGGATATAACCTAGAACTTCTGCTCGGATGTGGCCTGTGGTAGCTCAGTAACCAAGTAGTTTTCCAAAGTAAGGGGAACACGGACTATTTCTAACAGGATCTCAAGGGCAGGCTGTTTGACACCCTCCCCCCAGGGGAGGAGCAGTCTGTTAGGCCACAGAGGAGGACTTTGCAGCCAGCCCTGAAGATACCTGATAAAACAGGGTCAGATGAAAGGGGAGGAGTCCTATCAGGGGACTTGGAAAGGGGCAGGGAGGAGACCAGGGAGGGAGTGTGGGGTTGGGGAGGGAATGAGGGAGCGGGATACAGCTGGGACACAGAGTTAACAAAATGTAACTAAAAAGAAAAATAAAATAAAATAAAAAAAAGAAAAAAATAAAAAAATAAAAGTAAGATTTTCCCAACAAAAAAAAAAAAAAAAAAAAGAACTCTCACTGGCTGCTATTCCAGAAGACCCAAGTTCAATTCCCAGCACTCACATGGATTCACACCAATCTTAGGGAACCTAACACCCTCTTATGGACTCAATGGGTACAACATGTATGTAGTATACGGACATACATGCATACACCCATACACAGAAAATAAATATAAATACAATCTAAAAACAAAGAACAACTAAGAAAAGGACATTTGCTACATAAACCTATGGAGATGTGTAGCCTCACTATCTGTCCCTCTAGCCACAGCTCTGTTCTCTCTCCTGTATCTCTCCTCTTCCCAATAGTAACCAAGTTAGAAGGTGACAGAATATGCAAGAAAGGATATAAAATGTTACCTGATTTCTTTCTCTTTCTACTTTTGTGGTTCCAGAATTGAGGGTCTTGAACATGCTGAGAAAGTGTCCTACCACGGAGCTGCATTCTCAGCCAGTGTTATGCGATTTCTATTACATAATTAGCTAAAAAACATGTGTCTATCCTTTGACACAAGATTCATACCTCTGGGCATGTATTCTAAGTTAAAGTTCGACCTAAGAACTATGAAAATTAATTTTTATGCAAATACCTATAAAATCAGAATACCTAATTTGAGTCATTCTTGAATAAAAATTTTTTGAAATCATGAAAACATTTGCTAGAACAGTCTGAATATTATGAATAATTAAGTTAAATGAGCATATCATGAGTTGTTTATATTTACAAGTCTATATACATAAACTACAAGTAAGCTTGCACACGCTCACACTAGGGTCACACCAGAACGGAAGCAGTACCCTTATTCGGGCCACAGGGTCTTTCTTTGTGCATATGAATTGTTCTCTGCTTTTCTGTTTCTATATCTTCAATCATACTATGATCAGAAAACAGTTGCTTTCAAATTAAAATGTACACATCAAGGAAGGCAGCCCTATCCCACCTTGTCTGTGAGGTAGTTTAGTCCCAGAAAAGGAAATCATAAGAAGCACAGAACAATCTGGATGGCCACAGGCAAACTCTGCCATCTTGACAGTTTTGCAGAACCATCTGAAGCACTCTTCTCCAGCAAAACACGAAATGTGTTTCTAATAAGAATGATTAGCTTTTGATGACAAGCCTCTCACAATGCAATTAAGATAGCATTAAGACTCTTCAAAGGCAGCAGCACAAACCATAATGGCAGCATAAAATGCACAGTAAAAAGATGAAATGCAAACCAAACAAAGCCATCTTATTAAAAACACAGAATTAAGGTTGGAAATGTTAGGAATGATGAAAGTGATGAAAGGAAATGTATTACTGAAATATTCAAAAGAAACAAAGCTAAACAGATGGCATGCTTATAGTTTAAATATACATTTCCTATAAGCATAGGAATGGAGGCTGACTTAAGCAAAACTGGCCCGTCTCTTCTCACTCACGCTTGTGTCCCAAATATTTCTCCTGCCTCATGCCAAAATTGTCAAAAAAGCCCCACCACTGAGGTGTACCCTCAAAGTATTTACCTCACTAAGACTCATTACTGAAAAGCAGATACTCTCTGGGACACACCCACCTCCATCACTGATTGCCAAAAGGACAGAATTGACACCCAAGAGCAGAAACCACACCAGGGATGTTTAAAAGGTCACAAAGTCAACTGATGTTTTTCAGCTCTGAATGTGTGCACAGACAATGAATACGGTCATCAAGTTCAAAGTAATCTTTGTGCTTCAAAATTAAGGAAGCTAACACTTCATCTGACCCTGTTAACTTAGGGTCAACAGTAAGCCCTTGGTTGCCTCAGATAAGTTATTTCCTTTATTAGCCACATGATGGGGCTCTGCTTTGGATCTCTGACGTTTCAGTCCAAGGCTCAGAGGCTCAGCAGTGAGCAGCTTGTGTTAGAATCTCACTGAGAAGCCTCATTGCTCTGTTATAGGTTATGTGTACTATTTGATGCTCATCAGTTGTGTTGCAGAGGCATACAAAGCCACCTGAGCACAGCTTTTGTCATGTGACTGTTGTTCTACATCAGCAGCTATTGTCTCTGTTACAGAGTGTATGTGTGAGCCATACAAACTCCATATGCTCAGCTTCCACCACCCCCCCCACACACACACCCTCTTAGGGTAATAGTATCAAGAGCTGGGGACTTTAGAGAGAAGTAAGTGTAAATGAGGACTTAAGGATGAAGTGCTGTTGTAGATTAGAGCCCTTTTAAAGAGAGAGTGGCCTGCAGAGATGGCTCAGTGAGGAAAGTTTGCTTTGCCAGGGTAGGACTTGACTTGACGTTAAATCTCCAGAACCCATGTGCACGTTTGCATCTGCTCAAGCATATAATCTTAAGAGCAGCAAGATAGGATGTGGAGCCTGGCCTGTATAGCAAAGTTCCAGGCTTAATGAGTAGTTGAACCAGCACCCATGGTTATTCTCTGACTCCTGAATACACACACTTAAAAGGAGAAAACATGAGAAGTACCTATATCTACTATGTTGAGATACCGCTACCAGGAGCTAAATCCATAGCCATATGCAAGCAGGTAACAGTCCCAGAAAAGAATAAAGCTGTCAGCATCTAAATAGTGGACTTTCAGGCCTCCAGAAAGGTAGACTAAATGAGCCCACTGCTTAAACCACCCAGGCTATGACATTTGTGACAGTTGTCCATTGTATCTAAGATGAAAACCAACACAGACAAGTAGGGTGCTGCAATTAAAGGTGCCTAAAAATAGGGAGGCAGCTTTGGAACATGGCAATGAGTAGAATCTGGGCTCATGAAGAAAAGAGGACCACACAAGACAAATGCATTCAGAATGTTGGCAGAAATGTGAGTGGCAAGGGCTGTCCTAATGAGGTCCCAGAAAGAAAGGACCATGCTCTCAACAGTGGAGAAAGGGTGATTCTTGTAAACAGCAGGGAATTTGATTAAACTGTGATAGGCACAGCTTGCAAGTGAGGAAGCTGGGTTTTTAGGTGTGGATATTTCTAAGCAAAGTGTTATAGAACTGCTTTGGCTCCTTACGACTATCAAATCCGAAAGAAAAAATAACTATAAGACAAGTGTTAAACCAAAAGGAATCAAGAAGTTAAAGATTAAGGAAGCTCCCAGTCTGGGAAAGAGAATATGACTTTCAGATGAGAGCAACCATTGATGAGGCAATTGATGGTATAAATTGTTAGGTCTGACCAGCCTCTCAACAGAAGCTGCAAAGGCAGCAGGTCACAGCAGCGGAATACTGCCGTAGACACAGTAGGAAACAGAAGAGAGGACATAAGGAAGAAAGTCTGAGCGTGTTTGCTCTGCAGAAAAGAGAAAGCTTTTCCTTATAAGGGCACAGCAAGAAGGCTGTCAACAGGACGACAACCCTCAAAAATCCAAATCTACTGGGACCTTGAGCTTAGCTTATTCTACAGTGTAGACCACTCAGCCTAAGGAATCTTACTCAGCAGCTCAGACTAGGACGCCTTGTTTAGGTCAGTGAAACCTTCTGTTAGCCTTCCACCCTCTCCTGTTCATCTCTCTTTTTGCTTCTGAGACCTTGTCATTTAGTTTCTACATCATAGCAAAAGTGAATTGGGTGGCTCCCTGTTTTGATTGATAGACTAAGCACATGAACTTTTTTTTACTGTGCATGCATGTCCCTTCCAATAATTCATCTGACATTTTAACCATAAGCATGCCCAACTACACATAGGCATAAAATAATAAATACAGGAACCTCCCTAAAACTTTACTTGAAAACATGTTTTTTGCCTTACTATACATGTAACCAAAATGAGTTCAGGCTGGTTCTGGATCTTTTCAGGCTCAGACCAAGATATATTAAGAATAAGTTTGATTTCCAGAGTGGTTGTAAAGTTTGCATTTTCCACCAGCATTGGAGAGGTGTTCCTCTTTCTCCACCACCTCACCAGCATGTGCTGTCACTTGAGGTTATGATCTTAGTCATTCTGACAGGTGTAAGATGGAATCTCAGAGTCATTTTAATTTGCATTTATCTGATGACTAATGATGTTGAACATTTCTCTAAGTGTTTTTCAGCCATTCAAGATTCCTCTGTTGAGAATTCCCTGTTTTGCTCTGTACCCCATTATTAACTGGATTATTTGGTTTGTTAGTATTTGATTTCTTGAGTTCTTTACATACTTTGGATATTAGCCCTCTGTCAGATGTAGGGTTGGTGAAGATCTTTTCCCCGTCCGTAGGTTGCTGTTTTGTTCTATTGACAATGTCTTTCACCTTACAGAAGCTTTTCAGTTTGAAGAGGTCCCTGAACTGTTGGTGTTCTGTTCAGAAAGTTGTCTCCTGTGCCAATGAGTTTAAGGTTCTTCCCCACTTTCTCATGTAATAGATTACTGCCTCTGGTTTTATGTTAAGGTCCTTGATCCACTTGAACTTTTGTTTTGTGCAGAGTGACAAACATGGATCTATTTGCGTCTTTCTACATGTAGACATCCAGTTATACCAGTACCATTTGTTGAAGATGCTATCAGTTTTTCCATTGTATGGTTTGGCATCTTTGTCAAAATCAAGTGTCCATAGATGTGTGGATTTATTTTGGGGTCTTCAATTCGATTCCATTGATCTACCAGTCTATTTTTACGCCAGTACCACACAGGTTTTATTACTTTTTTAAAATCAGGGATAAAGATACCTCCAGAAGTTCTTTTATTGTACAGGTTTGTTTTAGCTATTCTGGATTTTTTTGTTTTCTGGAGGTATCTCAGAAAATTGAGACTAACTTTACCTCAAAACCCAGCTCTACCATTCCTGGGCATAGACCCAAAAGATGCTCCACCATATAACAAGGACATTTGCTCAGCTATGTTCAATAGCCACTTTATTCATAATAGCCAGAAACTGGAAACAACCCAGATATCCCTCAACCAAAGAATGGATATAGAAACTGGTACATTTACACAATGAAATACTATTCAGCTATTAAAAACAATAAAATCATGAAATTTGTAGGCAAATGTATGGAACTAGAAAAGATCATCCTGAGTGAGGTAAACCAGACCCAGAAAATCACACATGGTATGTACTCACTTATAAGCAGAAATTAGTCATATAGTACAGTATAGACATACTACAATTCACAGATACAAAGTAGGAGGGCCCAAGGGAAGGTACATAAATCTCAGTGAGAAGAAGAAATAAAAAAGACAGAAGAAGTGCTCAAAGACAGGGATCGGGATAAGAAAGGGAGTGCTGAGGGAAATAAGGGTGGGGAGCTGATGTGGAGGAGAGTGGGATGGGGGGAGAAAGGAGGACAAAGGGCATGCAGAGAGAAGAGAAACGTGGCCTGGGGCATCTCTGAGACAGGCTGGAGACTTACAACAGGATAAGCTTCTGGGAGGATTTAGGGGTTACTCTAACAGAAACTCCTACTAGCAAGGTACATGGAGACTGAAGAGACCATCCTCTAACCAGATAGGACTCCAAGTAGAGGGAGGGGAACACCAACTCACCTGAAAAAACTTGAACCCAAAATTTTCCCTGCTTACAAGATATTCAGGGATAAAGATAGAACAGAGATTGAAGGAATATCCACCCAATGCCTGGCCATACCATGGGAGAGAACCAACCCCTGACACTATTAACAATACTCAGCTGTGCCTGCAGACAGGAGCCCAGCATAACATCTGTTGAGAGACTCCACCTAGCAATGGATTGAAACAGATGCTGAGACTAACAGCCAAACATTTGGTGGAGGGCAGGGAGCCTTGTGGAAGGGTGAGAGGAAGAATAGAAGGACCGTGAAGGAACAGGATCTCCACAAGAAGACCAACAGAGCCAACTATCCTGGGCCCAGGGGGGCTTGCAGAGACTGAAACACCAACCAAAGACCATTCATGGAACCTAGGCTTCCTACACATATGTACCCGATGGGCAGCTTGTTCTTCATGTGTGTTCCCTAGTAAGGGGACCAGGGCTGTCTCTGACAAAGACTCTTTTGCATGTTTTTCAATCACTTCCCCCTGGTGGAACTGCCTGGCCAGGCCACTGTGGTAAAGGATGTTCTCAGTCCTGATAGGTCTTGATGTGCTGGGATGGGTAGAGGGACTCCTCTTTTCCGAGGGGGAAAAGGGAGGATACTGGGCAGAGAGTAGGAGGGGAGGAGAGGAAGAAGGTGGCTACAATTGGGATGTAAGGTGAATAAATAAATTAATTAACATACACAAGAATGTTTGAGTCAAAACTGTGGGCCTGCTGATCATCAGGAGGAGGAGGATCTTATCCTGATAGGGGTATGTGTGCAGCTCAATGTAGGTTAGAGTCTGAGAATCCTAGGTAAATTGTTTGAAAAGGGTATGTGCACATAGTGCATGCAGGTAAAGGTTAGAGGCAACCAAGTGCATCCTAGAATAAGAAGGCATGCATAACCCAAACAGATTATAGCTCCCAGTTACTAAACTCTTCCCAGTGCTTGCCTCCTGACCTTCGCAGGTAACAATAACCAGTAATTACCTTCTAATCCAAAGTACAGCCAGTGTCTACTTTCAGAAACTGTAACCTACAAGACACAGTTAAACTTCTCAGATCACCCTAAGATGAGCAGCCACTGAGTAACCCACAGCACTGAGCTGCCACTTTTACACAACCTTGGGCTTTTTCATAGACTCCATGTTTGCTCATACTCATACTTGAATGTATCCAGTGAAGTAGGCACTGTGCTTGGTGGAGGATACATGAGCATGTCTGGAATGCAGACACAGAAATGGAAGTGAAACAGCCATCCTGTAGCTATGAAAATGAAAATACAGGACGCTAGAAGAGGGATATATAGAGGGATTTCACAAAGATAGAACTGCTGCTGGGCTGCCTGGCATGGGCCTTCCTTGGGTTTTCTGTAACCTGCAATGGAAACGTAAAGTGTAGCTCAGAAGACCCACCACTCAGCACTCAGTATGTCCATACAAACACTATGCCTTATTAACCCCTTCCTGTCAATTTATTAAGTGGACAATAGTGTTTATTATTGTTTTAGCCCCTGTTTTTCTTGAGTAAATCCATAGTCATCCTGTGACTAGGAATAAGAATAGCCTGGGTCTCTTGCTGCCCAGCCCTGGCCTCACTGTTATTAGTCACTTTTCTGCTGCTGTGTCAAAATGCCATGAGCAAAAACAACTATAGAAGAAAGAATTTACTTTGGCTTATGGCTTCAAAGGGATAAGAGTCCATTATGGTGGGGAGGCATAACAGCAGTTTGCAGGCAGGAGTGGAAAACTGAGAACTCACACCTGTAAACTGTAAGCAGGAAGTAGAGAGAGCAAACTGCAATGAGGATCAGGTTTTTACTCTCAAAGTCTACCACAGACACACTTCCTCCAGCAAGACCACACCTCCTAAACTCCTTAACAGCACCACCAATGTGGGACCAGGTATTCAAACACGTGGGTCTATGAGGGACATCTCCTACCCAAATGACCACGCCTTGCATTCTGTTCTTTCCTCTCTGTTTAAAATCATATCCATGTGCTTTTCTTTCAGAACATCATCACATAAAAGTGAAAAAATATCCAATAAAATGTTTATTATTATATCTCATATGATGTTTATTATATCTCATACTCAAAGGAGAAAAAAATCCACTGTGTGGCATGTAGGGGCTACAAAACAAACATGTCTTGTTTGAAAGTTTCAGTTTAGGGAAGCCAAGAGGTAAATGGCATGTCTATAATTATCCCTTCATAGTCTATAAGCTTCAAATTGCTATCTACTCCCCAAAGCAAAGAAACTTTAAAGCATTTTACTGAAAATTCAGGTTTTACATATTCATTAATTTGCTGTGTCATGGAGTTCTAGACACAGAAGGTATTTTGGGATAATGTTTATGTAGTCAATCTGATTGGGAGTAAAGAAGGCCAGCATGGCAGGTCAGCTCCCCAAGTACAGCCAGACTCTGAGGCTCCGGGAAGCTTTCCACAGACTGAACGTCATTGATTTAGCTTACCTCCTGATCAATACCTTCTTTTTAGTTATGTTTTCTATTAACTTATTGATTTGCATGCCTGTTAAACAAGCATTCATGTTCTACCCGCTATGGGAAGCACATAGCAAGACACTAGGGAAAATGAGACATGGCCCTGTACCCCAGGAAAAGAACCCTGATAGAGAGACATGCAGACACACCATGAAGAATCTCATTGTCGGGCGATGGTGGTTCAGGCCTTTAACCCCAGCACACGGGAGGCAGAGGCAGGTGGATCTCTGAGTTCAGGGCCAGTCTGGTGTACAGAGTGAGTTCCAAGACAGCCAAGGCTACCCAGAGAAGCCCTGTCTCAAAAAGAAAAAGGAAAAGAATCTCAAAACAAGAACAGCCATAACAGCACTTGTTAGCAAGCCGGTCTGCTTGGACCAGATATCCAGGACCAACATGGTACAAGGAGACAAGCAACTCTAATCAGTTGTCCTCTAACTTCTACAAGGGCACTGTGGCATATGTATGTGGCACACACACACACACACACACACACACACACACACACACACACACACACTCATGCACTCATGCACAAATAAATAAAATTAAAACTACAAACTATCTAACAGAAGTAAACAGACTTTCTGGGAAAATTCCGGAAGACAGTCAAATCAAGCATAGAAAAGGAGCCCAGTAAACGTCTCTGTGAGAAGGCTGTCCTCAACAGTCAGCACAGGACATCTCTGCATTGTAACTACGGTTCAAAGTCTGGGACATCACCCACCAGCCGGACACCTGCAATAGCTTGTTAGTAGATATGCCCAGAGCAGCCAAAATAGGCTTCTGAAAGTGGCCTGACTATGTCATCCCTTCCACTGCTTAATATGAAAGTCTTCTTCTATATAGTCATGAGACATACATGATCAGGTAGAGTAGCTGGAAAACAGCTCAGCAGTAAAGTGCTTTCCCAACAGACAATAGGTCCTGGTTTGAGCCCACATTAGACACACTCACACACACACATTCTTACACATACTCACAAATATGATCTGGCAGCTGGCTACATAATAGGACATGTTTCTACACCTTCGCTGGCCCCAGCTTTATCCTAGCCATGCACATAGGCCCTTTGGCATTCTTCCTATGCACCAAGCAATCTGCCTGAGGCCTTTGTACTTGCTGCCCTGCCTGCCTGGGGATATCCTAATGGCTCACTCATTTAATTTGGCTCTCTGCTCAGAAGTCCCCTCCTTTAAATGACAGAACCATATAAAATAATACTCCCATCATTGTAAACCACCGCATGGCTTCATTTCTCCTTGTGGAACTTGTCATGATCAAGCATGGTGTTATTTACCCTCCCTATATCTTTCCTCTTTAAAGTAAATCACATAAAATCAAGGTGTTATTTACTTCACTATTGTTCTCCAGGACCTGCAGCAATCCCTCACTCCATGGGCACTCAATAAACCAATAAGCAAGCCCATCATATGTCCCAGAAAGAAAAAAAAAAAAAAGAAGAAGGAAGAAACAGTGTTCAGAACGAAGCTCTCTACCCCCATCCTGATTGTGATAACAATCTGCCCCAGCCAAAGATACAGCAAAGGAAAAGATCAGCTTCAAAGGGAACACGGAAGGCAGGGAATGCTCCTCATCTGAAAGGCTTTGAAATATTGTTGCCAAAATTAGAGCCATTATATGAAAAGGCTTTTAAATTCTACAAGATCTAAGCAAATTCAAGGCCAAGGTCCATCTGAGCACACACCTCTGCTCCACCGCCAGCTCTAAAATGGACTTTTCTGACCAAGAAGGTACTGTGGAACTGAACTATGCACTTGAAGTAGAAAGTAATGTACAAATTTCCCTATAGAGTTAAAAGATAAGTGAGAGAGAGAAAGATAGAGAGAGAGAGAGAGAGAGCACATGGGGGCATGCCCTTGTATGTGTGTATGCACTCACATGTGCATGCACCCATATGTACAAGCTTTAGGGACCAAGCCCAGGGTTTTATGCATGCTAATCAAGTACTCTATCACTGAGCTACAGTCCAAGCCTTTTTTGATAGTAATGATTTATTTGAGATTGTAATATAATTACATCATTTTCCCCTTTCTTCTTCTCCCTTCAGTCCCTTCCATCTATATCCTCTTTGCTCTGTCTCAAATTCATGGCCTCTTATTCTTTAATCATATATATGTATATGTATATATGGATATATATATGATATATATATATCATATATATATCCATATATATATATATATACAAATATATGCATATATTTCTAAATATATAAACACAGCCTGTTTAGTCCATATAGTGTTAATTGTATGTATATATTTTGAGGGGTGACCATATGGTATTGGATAGTCAATGAGTGTGCTCTTCCCTAGAGAAGACTGTTTCTCCCACTCTCAGCATTCACTAGTTTTTTTAGGGTTGATGCCTCGTGAGGTTTACCCCTCCATATTAGTGTGCCTTGTTCATGTCTTATTTAGGCAACCATGTTGGTGAGACTTCATGGGTGTAGCTTTGCTGACATTTCTAGAAGACACAATCTCACAGAAAAACCCCTGTTCCTCTGGCTCTTACAATTTTTCTCCTCCTTCCATTACTAATCCCTGAGTTTTGGATGCAGGACTTGTGTTATAGACACATCCACTGGGACTGTGCTCCACAGCTCTGCATTTGATCAGTTGTGGCTCTCTGCAATGGTCTCTGGCTGTTGCAAAGAGAAGTATCCTTGATGAAGGATGAGGAATAAACTTATTTGTGGGCATAAGGACAAATGTTCAGAATGTACATAGGGATTATGCTGTTTTAGTAAAGTGGTTATAAGTTCTTCTCCAAAATCCATGACTGCACAAGCACATGCAGCTGACTAGGTTTCCAGTGCCAGACATGATGTTCCTCTTACTGAGAAGGCCTTAAGGCCAATTACCGAGCTGTTCATTCCATCAAGGTATGAGTGGCTCTGCTGTACCCTAAGGGTTATTTGTCATGCTGGTCATTGTGTTTCATAGGTGTGTCATAACTAGGTAGAATTATTGGTTGATTCTCTCCTTTGGGTACAATGAGAGCAGGTTCTAATCAAGAAGACCAGGTAAGAGTTCCTTTAAAAACCAGCAACCTTTACAATCCTACTCTATACTCAAGGGTTTGAGGGCACAGGGTTACAGTTTGTTTTTTAAATTTGAATTTGTTACCTGCATTTAAATACTAAAATATTTCACATCAGAAATCATAGTATCTCTTATCGCTTGCACATGTGAAAAATCTAGAACCAACAGCAATCATCTAGCTCCGTCCCTCAGCTGTGGGAGCACACTGCCGTATGTCAGGGAGCTTACTTACCAAGGCCTTTTCATTATCTCAGGTGGTATCTTCCTTGGCTTTCTGATGCTGAAAGAAAAACTGGGGCTGAGACATTTCTAAAGATAAGAGGTGCTGTGGGTTTGTACCTAGAACAGCCTCCAATGACCAAATGTTAAGGGTTGTGGTCCCCCTAAAGCAGCTGGAAAGATAAGGGGAAATGGAATAGGGGATATGAGAAGGAAGGAGGCAGACTCTTCATCCTGGAATCCAGTCAAAGCAAAGAAGCAAGAATTCCATTGTTATCACCAGCTGCTTACAGGTCTCTTCCCACTTGTAAAGCTTATGTTTTCTGGAAATCCATGAGAAACCCCATTCATAGGAAAGTACGTATAACCAATCACTGGGCAACTGTAGTGGCTTCAGACCTGACCAGATTTTAATCCAACCCAAGGCATGTACAGGGCCAAGCTGAAATCAATTTCCAGCATCAAAGAAGAAAACAGGAGTAGAAGAGGAATGGGGTACCCCAAAACCTACTGAGCAATGATGCCTCTGAAGTCCTACGTTCAGCCACCATGAGAGTCAGGCTCCATGAGATCCCTTGCTGCCTCTGACACACTCTCATTCATGCTCTTGGCTCTGTCTCACTTTCTTCTGAGTGGCCATATTTCTCTTAATCCTCACTGTTAAGACTATGTTAAAATATGTTGAATAAAAATCTCCCACTCCCCAGATGCCTCTCAACTGAAGAATGGATGCACAAATTGTGGTACATCTACACAATGGAATATTACTCAGCAATGAAAAACAAGGAAATCATGAAATTTGCAGGTAAATGGTGGGATCTGGAAAAGATCATCCTGAGTGAGCTGTCCCAGAAGCAGAAAGACACACACGGTATATACTCACTCATATAGACATATAATACAGAATAAACCTACTAAAATCTGTACATCTAAAGAAACTAATCAAGAGGGAGGACTCTGGCTAAAATGCTCAATCCCCACTCCAAAAGGCAAAGAGGATGGACATCAGAAGAAGAAGAAAAAAACAGGAAACAAGTTAGGAGCCTCCCACAGAGGGCCTCTGAAAGGCTCTGCCCTGCAGATTATCAAAGCAGAAGTTGAGACTTATGGCCAAACTTTGGGCAGAATGCAGGGAATCTTATGAAAGAAGTGGGAAATAATAGTAAGAGCTGGAGAGGACAGGAAGTCCACAAGGAGAGCAACAGAACCAAAAAATTTGAGCACAGGGGTCTTTCCTGAGACTCATTCTCCAACCAAGTACCATGCATGGAGATAACCTAGAACCCCTGCACAGATGTAGCCCATGGCAGTTCAGTGTCCAAGTGGGTTCCATAGTAATGGGAACAGGGACTGCTTCTGACATGAACTGATTGGCCTGCTCTTTGATCACCTCCCCCTGAGGGGGAAGTAGCCTTACCAGGCCACAGAGGAAGACAATGCAGCCACTCCTGATAAGACCTAACAGACTAGGATCAGAAGAAAGAAAAAGAAACCCTCCCCTACTTAGGGAGGGGAGTGTGTGGAGAAGGGGGAGGAAGGGAGGGATTGGAAGGGGAGGAGGGAGGGAACTAGAGGGGGGATACAAAGTAAATAAAGTATAATTAAAAATAAAAAAAGAATAAAAGAATTGGAAAGAAAAAAAAGAGGTTAAAAAAAGAAAAAAATCTCCCACTCTACTTCAAGTACTGGCTAGCCCTGAATCACCCATTTGGACTAAGAAGAGGGCCCTAAGACTCTTGGGGAACTCGTGCCCTCGACACCACACCCAGCTCATAGCTGTGGAGATTAGTAGCTGATAATTGGGCGGCCTCCTGAGCCAATCCTGGGAAGAAGATAGTGAAAGGTATGACAAGGTCATTAACCTGGACATTTAGACTCCAAGTGGCTGCATGGGTAGCCAGAGCAAGATGCTGAGACTCCCAAAGGAGGGAAGGAAGGCAGGGGAGACATTTAGAAGATTTTTACATGGCCAGAGAGGAAGCCAGGGCTGCTGTCTTATAACAACTCACTTTAGCAGGTGCTAGGTGAGGGAAGGTTGTGGTGCCACTCTGTGATTTCATCCCTTTTACTAGGCTCCCACCCTCGTCACGGTCACCACACCGAGCAGCCCCTGGGTACACAGACCACACCCCAGCCATGACAGGTATTTTGTTTTCTTTTTCCATTTATGTTACTTCTCAGCACTTAAAATTTGATTCGTGTCCTTTAATCATTTCTCCCGAAAACAGAGAAATTATTCAAAAGTCTAAAATGTTGCAAACACAAACTATTAGAATGACGCATACCACTGCAAAAATGTAGAATAGGGGCTCAGAAATTACCTAATCCTCCTTAGTCTTATAGAAGAGGGGAAGGAGGCCCAGAAGAGTCCTGGGATAGGATTTCTCAAGGTCCAGTTGGGACTTATGTCCCCACCTGAACTGCTGGCGCTCACACATCAACAGGTCAGCCACCATCAGCGGCAGGCACCCAGTGCTGTGGTTTCTCAATTGCTCCCACTCCTAATGTTTCAAAGCCTAAACATTAGCAAAAGACCTTATTCCTAACCATCGCAGAACAATGAGAAAAGTATCTTTGTAGAATATGAGGCTGGGATGTGTTTCTAGAATGGAGGTCTGAGCTCTCCATGAGGGAC
The DNA here is from genome assembly GCF_907164565.1 of Psammomys obesus. Taxonomy (NCBI): domain Eukaryota; kingdom Metazoa; phylum Chordata; class Mammalia; order Rodentia; family Muridae; genus Psammomys; species Psammomys obesus. The sequence goes on from NW_026585742.1 coordinate 7,523,251, forward strand.
CAGACGGTAAGTATTTCAAGCTCCATTGACCATGTGGCCTTTGTCAGAACCAAAGGCAGCCATCGACAAGATTAAGTGCATGGGTGTTGCCATGTTCTAGTAAAACTTTATGAGTTGCATTGAAAGGCAGAATCCATATAATTTTATATCATAAAATACTATTCTTTGATTTTTTGAACCACTTAAAAACACAAAAAGCATTCATTCCTAGTTTATTATCCACACAAAGAACATACTGAACAGTATTTGGCCTTGGGCCATGGCTTGTGGCTCTCTGGCCTACTCTGTGAGGTAATAAGAGGAGAAGCCAGACCTAGTATCCACAGCTGTTCAGTAGCAACATACAATCCTATCCTGACTAGCAGTATTTGAATTGTTTCCTGGGTTATCATAGTTGTTCCATTTCTCAGGACAGTTCCTGTGATCCTGTACATGGTGCATTCCAAATTCCCCCAAATTCTGTCATTGTATACAAACTACAATGACAGGAACAGAAGAACAGTTTACTCTGAGTAACACCTTCAAGAAACATGATTAGGTCAGAAAATGCATCGCATACTTGCTATGGAGTTTTGTGTGCTTTTAATGAATGAAGTATCATTTGCAGGAAAATGAGCAGAATAGGAAACCTTTGTGTTAAGTGAAATGAGCTAAACTCAGAAAGACAAATATCACATATTTTCTCTCATAAACTGCACCTAGATTTAGAAGGTGGTTTATGTAATGTGAAAGTAAAGGCTCTCACTCAGAAAAGGAAATAAAATAGATTTCTGAAGTGGATGGAGGCAGGGAGCTGTGTGGGAGAGAGGGTGGGGAGGGTAAAGGAGGGGGTCCAGGGGTGGGAAGAGCAGGGAAAGGAAGGGGGCATCTGCAGAGAGAAAAGAAATCAGTGGCAAGCATCTATGGGACAGGGGAGACCCCAGGAGTCTATGGGGTGACCCTGGCTGAGATTCCTAGAGGCAAGGGATACTGAAGTTGCTACCTCCTATGAGACTTCCAGTGGAGGGAGAGTGACACCAACCAACTCACAAAACCTTTAACCCAGAGTTTGTCCTGCCTATAGGAAATGTAGGGATAAAGATGGAGCAGAGATTGAGGGAATGGCAAACCAATGACTGACTCAACTTGAGACCCACCCTACAGGACAGCCAACCCCTGTCACTATTAATGATATTCTGCTGTGTTTGCAGACTTCAGCCTAGCAGAGCTGTCTCCTGAGAGGCTTCATTTAGCAGCTGATGGAAACAGATGCAGAGACCCACAGCCAAACAACAGGCCGAGCTCAGGTAGTTTTGAAAAAGAGTGGGAGGAAGGATTGAGGGATCTGGAAGGGTCAAGGATACCACAAGAACCCATGGGGGCTCACAGAGACTGAACCATCAACCAAAATGCTAGCATGGACCAGACCTAGACTCTGCATATATGTAACGTATGTGCAGCTTGGTCATCACGTAGGTCCCCAAACAATGGGAGTAAGGGCTGTCTCTATCTCTGTCTTTGTTGCCTCTCATTGGAGTCCTTCCCCCTAACTAGGCTGCCTTGTCTGGCTTCAGTGGAAGAAAATGTGCTTAGTCCTGCTGTGACTTGAGGGGCTAGGATGGAGTGGTACCTCTTAAGGGCACCCTCTCTTTGAGAAGAGAGGGAAGTGGGAGGAGGAGTCTGGGATCAGCCTGTAAAGTGATTAAACTAAAAAAAATTATTAAAGAAACATCCAAGCAAGTTAGGGAGGAAAGGGTTTATTCAGCTTATACCTTCACATCACACTGTTCAGCACTGAAGGCCATCAGGACTGGAACTTACACAGGGCAGGATCCTGGAAGCAGGAGCTGATACAGACAGGCCATGGAGGGTGCTGCTTACTGGTTTTCTTTCCATGGCTTGCTCAGTTTGCTTTCTTATAGAACCCAGGACCACCAGCACAGGGATGGCATCACTCACAATGGGCTGAACCCTCCCCAATCAATAGCTAATTAAGAAAATGCCCTACAGCTGAACCTTATGGAAGCATTTTCTCAATGAAGGGTCTCTCCTCTCAGATAACTCTAGTTTGGGTGTCACTTGACATAAGACCAGCCAGCACAGATTTCCAGCTCTCACACCAGCTGGGTGAACAAACCTGCTACAACAATGAGTCCTCCTACCAGTGTTTACACTGTCACTTAAAGCATGTCAGAATGGTTCTTCATCATCTTTTATCATTACTCTGAGACTCGAGGTTAACAAAACCAGGGCTGAGGCTGGAGAGATGGTTTAGTGGTTAAGAGGACTGAATGTTCTTCCAAAGGATCAGGCTCAATTCCCAATACCTGTAGAACAGCTCATGACTGTGTAACTTCAAGATCTGACACCCTCACAGGGACACTATGCAGGCAAAACACCAATGCACATAAAATAAAAGTAAATTATTTAAAAAAAAAACCTCAGGGATCATAAGAGATGATATAAAGAACTCCCACATGGAAGTATATTCCTTTCTCTTTATTTCTTCTTGCAGAAAAGGATTGTCTTTAAGGAAAGCCAAAAATATTCTAAAACAAACAAGATGATTCTTAAAGCTAATGACATTCATGATTCTTTTTTGTGCTCTGCACTCCTGATACCCATGAGTATTGGTGGCATTTGCAGTTCCAGAAGGTAGTAGTTTTTGTATTAAAGTTCGTTTCCCAAACCTGCAATCGTAGTCCTAAGCTAGTAAACACAAGAGAACATTTGTTGAACAAATGTCTGTACCTGAGTCTACAAGAGGTGCTAAAAAATTTCATGCCTGGTGCTCACTATTACAATTTGTGCTCTGTTTCTCTACAGAACTGAGGCTTCATTTGGGGAATAAAATGAAAGATTTTAGCCAATGGGTAGCTAGTTTTTCATTGTTTCAACCTTTCAAAGCTGTATCAGCAAATACTACCTGGGGGTTGAGTACAAGCAGGGTACAGCTACTTCTCTGCTCGTGAATGTCTCTGGTTGGAGAGTTGTTCGTCTTCCAAAAGCACCAGGGGAAAATTTCAGCTTTTTTTTCTTTTTCTTTTTCTTTTGTGAGTAATGGAATTGCCATTTGACAAAGATTCTGCTGTCTTGTTCCTAATAAGTAATTAGGATTGTGCAGTTTGCCCTACACTGAGCCTATGCTACACAGGAGTTAAAAATCACAGTTTTGTTTTGTTTGTTTTTTAAGTTTGTAAGGATCGGGTCTACGTTGTGACTTCAAAACGTAGTTAGAAACAAAGCATTGGGGGCGGAGCCAAGATGGCGACTAGCACACACAGTTTCCAAGC